>NC_052311.1:63049560-63199560 GCF_016432855.1 Salvelinus namaycush | reverse complement strand
GTGTGTGTTTAATGACAGCTCAGTGTGTGTGTGTTCAGTGTGTGTGTTTAATGTGTGTGTGTGTGTGTGTGTGTTTAATGACAGCTCAGTGTGTGTGTGTTTAATGACAGCTCAGTGTGTGTGTGTGTGTGTGTGTGTGTGTGTGTGTGTGTGTGTGTGTGTGTGTGTGTGTGTGTGTGTGTGTGTGTTTAATGACAGCTCAGTGTGTGTGTTTAATGACAGCTCAGTGTGTGTGTGTTTAATGACAGCTCAGTGTGTGTGTTTAATGACAGCTCAGTGTGTGTGTGTGTGTGTGTGTGTGTGTGTGTGTGTGTGTGTGTGTGTGTGTGTGTGTGTGTGTGTGTGTGTGTGTGTGTGTGTGTGTGTTTAATGACAGCTCAGTGTGTGTGTGTTTAATGACAGCTCAGTGTGTGTGTGTTTAATGACAGCTCAGTGTGTGTGTGTGTGTGTGTGTGTGTGTGTGTTTTTAATGACAGCTCAGTGTGTGTGTGTGTTTTATGACAGCTCAGTGTGTGTGTGTGTTTAATGACAGCTCAGTGTGTGTGTGTTTAATGACAGCTCAGTGTGTGTGTGTGTGTGTGTGTGTGTGTGTTTTTAATGACAGCTCAGTGTGTGTGTGTGTTTTATGACAGCTCAGTGTGTGTGTGTTTAATGACAGCTCAGTGTGTGTGTGTGTGTGTGTGTGTTTTTAATGACAGCTCAGTGTGTGTGTGTTTTATGACAGCTCAGTGTGTGTGTGTGTGTGTGTGTGTGTGTGTGTGTGTGTGTGTGTGTGTGTGTGTGTGTGTGTGTGTGTTTAATGACAGCTCAGTGTGTGTGTGTGTGTTTAATGACAGCTCAGTGTGTGTGTGTTTAATGACAGCTCAGTGTGTGTGTGTTTAATGACAGCTCAGTGTGTGTGTGTGTTTAATGACAGCTCAGTGTGTGTGTTTAATGACAGCTCAGTGTGTGTGTGTTTAATGACAGCTCAGTGTGTGTGTTTAATGACAGCTCAGTGTGTGTGTTTAATGACAGCTCAGTGTGTGTGTGTTTAATGACAGCTCAGTGTGTGTGTTTTATGACAGCTCAGTGTGTGTGTGTTTAATGACAGCTCAGTGTGTGTGTGTTTAATGACAGCTCAGTATGTGTGTTTTATGACAGCTCAGTGTGTGTGGCGTCTATATTCTCAGAGAGTATGTGGGCTACATTTTCTGACGTCGACAAAAATTTATGCAGATGATGTAAGCAGAGCATAATATAATAGCCAAGGGACCTGATGCACGCTGCAGTATGTATAAATTATTACAAACAGTAACCAAACTGCTCCTAACTGCCCTGGCCTCCTGACTGTGTGTTACGTGCTGATCTCCTCTCCTCTGTTCCAGGACCTGTTGTTCAGTGCTTGTGGTCTGAGTGTCCTCTCCTCTGTTCCAGGACCTGTTGTTCAGTGCTTGTGGTCTGAGTGTCCTCTCCTCTGTTCCAGGACCTGTTGTTCAGTGCTTGTGGTCTGAGTGTCTTCTCCTCTGTTCCAGGACCTGTTGTTCAGTGCTTGTGGTCTGAGTGTCTTCTCCTCTGTTCCAGGACCTGTTGTTCAGTGCTTGTGGTCTGAGTGTCTTCTCCTCTGTTCCAGGACCTGTTGTTCAGTGCTTGTGGTCTGAGTGTCTTCTCCTCTGTTCTAGGACCTGTTGTTCAGTGCTTGTGGTCTGAGTGTCCTCTCCTCTGTTCTAGGACCTGTTGTTCAGTGCTTGTGGTCTGAGTGTCCTCTCCTCTGTTCTAGGACCTGTTGTTCAGTGCTTGTGGCCTGAGTGTCCTCTCCTCTGTTCTAGGACCTGTTGTTCAGTGCTTGTGGTCTGAGTGTCCTCTCCTCTGTTCCAGGACCTGTTGTTCAGTGCTTATGGTCTGAGTATTCTCTCCTCTGTTCCAGGACCTGTTGTTCAGTGCTTATGGTCTGAGTATTCTCTCCTCTGTTCCAGGACCTGTTGTTCAGTGCTTATGGTCTGAGTGTCCTTTCCTCTGTTCCAAGACCTGTTGTTCAGTGCTTATGGTCTGAGTGTCTTCTCCTCTGTTCCAGGACCTGTTGTTCAGTGCTTGTGGTCTGAGTGTCCTCTCCTCTGTTCCAGGACCTGTTGTTCAGTGCTTATGGTCTGAGTATTCTCTCCTCTGTTCCAGGACCTGTTGTTCAGTGCTTGTGGTCTGAGTGTCTTCTCCTCTGTTCCAGGACCTGTTGTTCAGTGCTTGTGGTCTGAGTGTCCTCTCCTCTGTTCCAGGACCTGTTGTTCAGTGCTTGTGGTCTGAGTGTCCTCTCCTCTGTTCCAGGACCTGTTGTTCAGTGCTTGTGGTCTGAGTATTCTCTCTACCATCATCTGTACTCTCTCTACTGTCACCTGTAGTATACACATCTTCTCACTGGACCTAGTGCACCTGGTGAGTCTACGCACGCACGCACGCACACACACACACACACACACACACACACACACACACACACACACACACACACACACACACACACACACACACACACACAGACAATATTTTCTTTATCCATCCCTTATGATTTCTCCCCTCCTCTATCTCTGTTTGTTTCTCTCTAGCTCGCCCCGCACCGCTCTCGCTCCGTCAACCCAGAATGCACCACTCCTCAGGACGCCTTCCTGACCAACATCATGGACTTTGAGGAGTTTGTCCCGCCCATTCCTCCGCCCCCCTACTACCCCCCTGAATACACCTGCAGCTCTGAGACAGACGCACAGAGGTAATAACACACACACAGGTAGCCTGAAGGTTAGAGCGTTGGGGTTGCTGGTTCGAATTCCAGACCTGACAAGGTGATAAATATGTTGCTGTGCCCTTGAGCATTGCACTTAACCCTAATTGCTCCAGGTGCGCTGGACAATGGTGACCCTGGCTGTGACCCCACTCCCTGCGAGTGTCTCAGGGGGAGTTGGGATATGCAAGAAACACATTTGTTACAGTTTTTCTTCAATTGCTAACAAGCATTGGTCAATACTGAAGCCACTTTTTCAAAACTCTTCACACAGTCTGCATTACCAACATGCATCTTGGCCAAACACTTAATCTCACCTCCAAAACTCACTCAAACCACCAAAACACTTCATACATGTCTCAAAATAAGTTCGTTTGACCATAACACTGGCAACAGTTCTCACTCAGAAAGCATACATTGTCACTCATAACACACTGACCTCAAAACACTAACAGGGACCATTACATACATTATGAACTTTTCTCTTTGAAGTTTGAATGGTTTGTCACATAAATCAGTATTTCATTAAAGAATAAGAATAACACATTTTCACTTTATTGACTGTACTAAAATATATGTAACACGAATGAATCAGAAATGCAGCAATTTGCTTCAATAACCTTAATTTTTTCTATATCTTTGCAAATAGTAATTTACTTATAAAAAATAAAAAGTTGAAACAAAAAATCTAATTCCAGAAATTCCAGGGCTGCAATAATAATTACAAAAAAACATCATCAACATGTATAGTATAATCACTCATACTGTACAGTACTGTGAGGGTTCTAGTTCTCATCAACATGTATAGTATAATCACTCATACTGTACAGTACTGTGAGGGTTCTAGTTCTCATCAACATGTATAGTATAATCACTCATACTGTACAGTACTGTGAGGGTTCTAGCTCTCATCAACATGTATAGTATAATTACTCATACTGTACAGTACTGTGAGGATTCTAGTTCTCATCAACATGTATAGTATAATCACTCATACTGTACAGTACTGTGAGGGTTCTAGTTCTCATCAACATGTATAGTATAATCACTCATACTGTACAGTACTGTGAGGGTTCTAGTTCTCATCAACATGTAGTATAATCACTCATACTGTACAGTACTGTGAGGGTTCTAGTTCTCATCAACATGTATAGTATAATCACTCATACTGTACAGTACTGTGAGGGTTCTAGTTCTCATCAACATGTATAGTATAATCACTCATACTGTACAGTACTGTGAGGGTTCTAGTTCTCATCAACATGTATAGTATAATCACTCATACTGTACAGTACTGTGAGGAATCAAGTTCTCATCAACATGTATAGTATAATCACTCATACTGTACAGTACTGTGAGGGTTCTAGTTCTCATCAACATGTATAGTATAATCACTCATACTGTACAGTACTGTGAGGGTTTTAGTTCTCATCAACATGTATAGTATAATCACTCATACTGTACAGTACTGTGAGGGTTCTAGTTCTCATCAACATGTATAGTATAATCACTCATACTGTACAGTACTGTGAGGGTTCTAGCTCTCATCAACATGTATAGTATAATTACTCATACTGTACAGTACTGTGAGGATTCTAGTTCTCATCAACATGTATAGTATAATCACTCATACTGTACAGTACTGTGAGGGTTCTAGTTCTCATCAACATGTATAGTATAATCACTCATACTGTACAGTACTGTGAGGGTTCTAGTTCTCATCAACATGTATAGTATAATCACTCATACTGTACAGTACTGTGAGGGTTCTAGTTCTCATCAACATGTATAGTATAATCACTCGTACTGTACAGTACTGTAAGGGTTCTAGTTCTCCCTCTCTTCTGCATTTGGCCACAAGGCCTCATTAACATCACATCTTATGTCTTCTCTGGTGATGCATCTTGGAAAGTATCTTCTGGAATATCTAATCCAACCCTGGCAGTCTTCAGGAAAAGTGTCTCCACACCCCGAATACTTCTGGCCCTTCCTTGGACACTGTGTTAACTAACCTCCAGACAACCTTCAATGTCATACAACTCTCCTTCCGTGGCCTCCAACTGCTCTTAAATGCAAGTAAAACTAAGTGCATGCTCTTCAACCGATCACTGCCCACACCTGCCCGCCCGTCCAGCATCACTACTCTGGACGGTTCTGACTTAGAATATGTTGACAACTACAAATACCTAGGTGTCTGGCTAGACTGTAAACTCTCCTTCCAGACTCACATTAAGCATCTCCAATCCAAAATTAAATCTAGAATCGGCTTCTTATTTCGCAACAAAGCATCCTTCCCTCATGCAGCCAAACTTACCCTCATAAAATGACCATCCTACCGATCCTTGACTTCGGCGATGTCCTCAATAACATAGCCTCCAACACTCTACACAACAAATTGGATGCAGTCTATCACAGTGCCATCCGTTATGTCACCAAAGCCCCATATATTACCCACCACTGTGACCTGTATGCTCTCGTTGGCTGGCCATCGCTTCATACTCGTCGCCAAACCCACTGGCTCCAGGTCATCTACAAGTCTCTGCTAGGTAAAGCCCCACCTTATCTCAGCTCACTGGTCACCATAGCAGCACCCACCCGTAGCACGCGCTCCAGCAGGTATATCTCACTGGTCACCCCCAAAGCCAATTCCTTCTTTGGCCGCCTCTCCTTCCAGTTCTCTCTCTGCTGCCAATGACTGGAACAAACTGCAAAAATCTCTGAACCTGGAGACTCATATCTCCCTCACTAGCTTTAAGCACCAGCTGTCAGAGCAGCTCACAAATCACTGCACTTGTACATAGCTCATCTGTAATTAGCCCATCCAATCTACCTCATCCCCATACTGTATTTATTTATTTATCTTGCTCCTTTGCACCCCAGTATCTCTACTTGCACATTCATCTTCTGTACATCCTACCATTCCAGTATTTAATTGCTATATTGTAATTACTTCGCCACGATGGCCTATTTATTGCCTTACCTTTCTTGTCCTACCTCATTTATATATAGAGATTTTTCTACTGTATTTTTGATTGTATGTTTGTTTATTCCATGTGTAACTCTGTGTTGTTGTATGTGTCGAACTGCTTTGCTTTATCTTGGCCAGGTCGCAGTTGTAAATGAGAACTTCCTCTCAACTAGCCTACCTGGTTAAATAAAGGTGAAATAAATAAATAAATGTATTGAACAGACATCTTACCTGGACATATTGATACGGGAGTTCTCTCACAGGTTCACCGTTTCTCTCAAAAGGTCCAGTGTACAACTGCTTCATCCTTATCTTATGCTTATGTTTTTATCTTATGGACTCTGGCCATTGTCGTTGTGCTGACCGTATTCACATTCCCAAAAGTGATAGTCTGCCAGCACTCTGTCCCGAATTTCCCACAGTTTTTTTGCATTGTTGCCAACTATCATGTCAACAATGGCAATTTCCTGCCCATCTGATAATATTCTGCCTCTCCCTCCTGTGGGAGGCAACATTTGGATCCTACTGAAAAACAAAAAACAATCAATATATTTCCAAATGTCAGTACATGTAAAAATGTGAACATACTGTATTGTACTGTAATATGTAGTTCAAGAGAGACCATGGTTTACAACATGGTCAATAATTGTGGCCCTTAACTCATCAGAGACCACCGCTCTAGGTCTTCCTCTCCGTTGTCCTCCACGCATTCTCCCTCTCCCTGCCACTCTTCTTTCCCCACCAACCTGTCTTCCTCTCCGTTGTCCTCCACGCATTCTCCCTCTCCCTGCCACTCTTCTTTCCCCACCAACCTGTCTTCCTCTCCGTTGTCCTCCCTCTCCCTGTCACTCTTCTTTCCCCACCAACCTGTCTTCCTCTCCGTTGTCCTCCACACATTCTCCCTCTCCCTGCCACTCTTCTTTCCCCAACAACCTGTCTTCCTATCCGTTGTCCTCCACGCATTCTCCCTCTCCCTGCCACTCTTCTTTCCCCACCAACCTGTCTTCCTCTCCGTTGTCCTCCACGCATTCTCCCTCTCCCTGCCACTCTTCTTTCCCCACCAACCTGTCTTCCTCTCCGTTGTCCTCCACACATTCTCCCTCTCCCTGCCACTCTTCTTTCCCCACCAACCTGTCTTCCTCTCCGTTGCCCTCCCTCTCCCTGCCACTCTTCTTTCCCCACCAACCTGTCTTCCTCTCCGTTGTCCTCCACACATTCTCCCTCTCCCTGCCACTCTTCTTTCCCCACCAACCTGTCTTCCTCTCCGTTGCCCTCCCTCTCCCTGCCACTCTTCTTTCCCCAACAACCTGTCTTCCTCTCCGTTGTCCTCCACACATTCTCCCTCTCCCTGCCACTCTTCTTTCCCCACCAACCTGTCTTCCTCTCCTTTGTCCTCCACACATTCTCCCTCTCCCTGCCACTCTTCTTTCCCCACCAACCTGTCTTCCTCTCCGTTGCCCTCCCTCTCCCTGCCACTCTTCTTTCCCCACCAACCTGTCTTCCTCTCCGTTGTCCTCCACACATTCTCCCTCTCCCTGCCACTCTTCTTTCCCTACCAACCTGTCTTCCTCTCCGTTGCCCTCCCTCTCCCTGCCACTCTTCTTTCCCCACCAACCTGTCTTCCTCTCCGTTGTCCTCCACACATTCTCCCTCTCCCTGCCACTCTTCTTTCCCCACCAACCTGTCTTCCTCTCCGTTGCCCTCCCTCTCCCTGCCACTCTTCTTTCCCCACCAACCTGTCTTCCTCTCCGTTGTCCTCCACACATTCTCCCTCTCCCTGCCACTCTTCTTTCCCCAACAACCTGTCTTCTTCTCCGTTGTCCTCCACACATTCTCCCTCTCCCTGCCACTCTTCTTTCCCCACCAACCTGTCTTCCTCTCCTTTGTCCTCCACACATTCTCCCTCTCCCTGCCACTCTTCTTTCCCCAACAACCTGTCTTCCTCTCCGTTGTCCTCCACACATTCTCCCTCTCCCTGCCACTCTTCTTTCCCCACCAACCTGTCTTCCTCTCCTTTGTCCTCCACACATTCTCCCTCTCCCTGTCACTCTTCTTTCCCCAACAACCTGTCTTCCTCTCCGTTGTCCTCCACACATTCTCCCTCTCCCTGTCACTCTTCTTTCCCCACCAACCTGTCTTCCTCTCCGTTGTCCTCCACACATTCTCCCTCTCCCTGCCACTCTTCTTTCCCCACCAACCTGTCTTCCTCTCCGTTGTCCTCCACACATTCTCCCTCTCCCTGCCACTCTTCTTTCCCCACCAACCTGTCTTCCTCTCCGTTGCCCTCCCTCTCCCTGCCACTCTTCTTTCCCCACCAACCTGTCTTCCTCTCCGTTGTCCTCCACACATTCTCCCTCTCCCTGCCACTCTTCTTTCCCCACCAACCTGTCTTCCTCTCCGTTGCCCTCCCTCTCCCTGCCACTCTTCTTTCCCCACCAACCTGTCTTCCTCTCCGTTGTCCTCCACACATTCTCCCTCTCCCTGCCACTCTTCTTTCCCCACCAACCTGTCTTCCTCTCCGTTGCCCTCCCTCTCCCTGCCACTCTTCTTTCCCCACCAACCTGTCTTCCTCTCCGTTGTCCTCCACACATTCTCCCTCTCCCTGCCACTCTTCTTTCCCCACCAACCTGTCTTCCTCTCCGTTGCCCTCCCTCTCCCTGCCACTCTTCTTTCCCCACCAACCTGTCTTCCTCTCCGTTGTCCTCCACACATTCTCCCTCTCCCTGCCACTCTTCTTTCCCCACCAACCTGTCTTCCTCTCCGTTGCCCTCCCTCTCCCTGCCACTCTTCTTTCCCCACCAACCTGTCTTCCTTGATCCATGTTTCCAAACTAAATCATTCTGAAGCCGTCCTCTTTTGTCTGTTAGGTAGCGAGACCAAAGACAGGACACTTGGGTAGGCTTTCAGCTGAAATTGCAATCAGCTGTGTTTGGCATTATTAAATATTCTGCTGAGTTTTTCTATGTTTCAATCTGGTTACTTCAGAAATGCACGGCATTTGCCATCATTCTGTTTTGAATGTGTTTTTAACAGTTTTGGAAACAGTGTGTTAGTTATTTGAAAACGTGCTGTAAATATATAGTTTTACAGGTGGTGGAGTATGAATGAGAAAAGAGTTCATGGATTTTGGAGAATGTGGTCATTGATGCATTTTGTGTGAAAGCAATGAAAAATTATTCACAGTTTGGTCCAAATACATTTCTGTGTCGCTGACTGTGTGAAGAATGTTTTGTTTTGACCAATGCATGTTAGCAATTGGAAAAAAAACTAAACACTTGTGTGTAACAGGACAAATATATATATTATTATTACACACACACTCTAGCATTTGTAAATAGACAATAGAATCAGTCTTCATTGTTTGTCTGTGTATCTATATGTCCTCAGTATCACCTATAACGGGTCGATGGAGAGTCCAGTTCCTCTGTACCCCACTGACTGTCCCCCTCCTTATGAATTAGTGATGGGACAGAGAGCAGCTAGCCAGGTCAGTGGGGGAATCTGGACATGTTTGCTGGTGTGTGTGTGTGTGTGTGTGTGTGTGTGTGTGTGTGTGTGTGTGTGTGTGTGTGTGTGTGTGTGTGTGTGTGTGTGTGCGTGCGTGCGTGCGTGCGTGCGTGCGTGCGTGCGTGCGTGCGTGCGTGCGTGCGTGCGTGCGTGCGTGCGTGCGTGTGTGTGAAAGAGAGAGAGAGAGAGAGAGAGAGAGAGAGAGAGAGAGAGAGAGAGAGAGAGAGAGAGAGAGGGAACGTGCTAAGCAGGAATACAGGACAATTGCCTATGTGTGTGTGTGTTTGTTTGTTTGTGTGTGCATGCGGGTGTGTGTGTCTATTAAACACATGTCCGGTGTGGTTGTCTTTAGGCCACGGTGTTTGACAGCCATGGGAACGAGCTGTCTGGAGAGAGGGCCACATCCACTGCCTTCAGCGGAGAGGGTGAGAGTCACATACTGTATGCTACATTCTGTTCACTTCAGCTCTATTATCATGGTTTTACCAGTCTGGTATTGAATGGAGAGTTTCCATGAAGGGCCCATTGACTCTGGTTCTTTACCTACAGTTCAAGTCAGAAGTTTACATACACCTTAGCCAAATACATTTCAACTCAGTTTTTCACAGTTCCTGACATTTAATCCTAGTAAAAAAAAAATCTGAGGTCTTGGCTGATTTCTTTTGATTTTCCCATGATGTCAAGCAAAGAGGCACTGAATTTGAAGGTAGGCCTTGAAATACATCCACAGGGACACCTCCAATTGACTCAAATTATGTCAATAAGCCTATCAGAAGCTTCTAAAGCCATGACATCATTTTCTGGAATTTTCCAAGCTGTTTAAAGGCACAGTCAACTTAGTGTATGTAAACTTTTGACCCACTGGAATTGTGATACAGTGAATTATAAGTGAAATAATCTGTTTGTAAACAATTGTTGGAAAAATTGCACAAAGTAGATGTCTTAACCGACTTGCCAAAACTATAGTTTGTTAACCAGAAATTTGTGGAGTGGTTGAAAAACTAGTTTTAATGACTCCAACCTAAGTGTATGTAAACTTCCGACTTCAACTGTAAACAGGCAACACTGCCAATTCATAAATTTAGCCTAATATAAACAAGTAAATGAACCGTCTCCCTCCCTCCCTCCAGTCTCCATGGACAGTGGTTCTCTGTTGATGTCGGAGATCATTGACATCCCAGATGACTCCTCACCTTCAGAGGACTCCTGCCTCGTGGGGGTGAGGGCTAGGGGGGAGAGAGGGAGCACCGGGGGAGTGGAGGGGGGAGACGGGGGAGAAGGAGGGGAGTATGTGAGCTTCCGTGGCCCCCCTCCCCAAGCCCCGGAGAGTCCCCTGGTAGAGAGTCCCCTGGTGGACCCCAGGGCCAGGCGATGCTACAGAGGAGAGAGGTCCAACTCCTGCTCCTCGTCTAGCACTGCTACAGCTACATACAGGTAAATACAAGGACAATCACACACACAGTTCACAGCCACTTTCTTACAGCTCCTTCTCAAAAGAGAACAACCCTCCCTCTCCCCCCTCTTTGCAGGTCTCCAGTGTTGAGGCGACAGGCTATGTTGGCCAGTAGTTGTTCCCAGTTGGAGCTGCTAGGGGGCGCCACCTCTCACCAGCGCTCCTCTATCCTAGAGAAACGAGTCGGGCCTTGCACCCCTTTACGACGCGGTTCTGCCTCTGCCTCTGCAGCTCCTCCCACTTCCTCATCCTCAGCTGTCAATCAGCAGGGTGGTCAGGGCAACGGGGTGCCCCTCCCCCTACAGCCGTTGTACCTGCGTCGTCAGGGAGGAGGGAGCGAGAGGGGGGATAGTGATGGGCTTCTGCCCCTAGTGAGGTCACACAGCGAGCCTGGTCTCAGCTCTTCTGCTGATACTGGTGGGTACACACACAACACACATGTACAGACATCCAGTGTTAGTGATTTACAACTCACACTATGAACACACTATATAACACACTATGAACACGCTATGAACACACTATATAACACACTATGAACACACTATGAATACACTATATAACACACTATGAACACGCTATGAATACACTATATAACACAATATGAACACTCTATGAATACACTATATAACACACTATGAACACGCTATATAACACACTAGGAATACACTATATAACACTATGAACACGCTATGAATACACTATATAACACACTATGAACACACTATATAACACACTATGAACACGCTATGAATACACTATATAACACACTATGAACACACTATGAATTCACTATATAACACACTATATAACACACTATGAACACACTATATAACACACTATGAACACGCTATGAATACACTATATAACACACTATGAACACACTATGAACACACTATATAACACACTATGAATACACTATGAATACACTATATAACACACTATGAACACGCTATGAATACACTATATAACACACTATGAACACACTATGAACACACTATATAACACACTATGAATACACTATGAATACACTATATAACACACTATGAACACGCTATGAATACACTATATAACACACTATGAACACACTATGAATTCACTATATAACACACTATGAACACGCTATGAATACACTATATAACACACTATGAACACACTATGAATACACTATATAACACACTATGAACACACTATGAATTCACTATATAACACACTATGAATACACTATGAACACACTATATAACACACTATGAATACACTATGAATTCACTATATAACACACTATGAACACGCTATGAATACACTATATAACACACTATGAATACACTATGAATACACTATATAACACACTATGAACACGCTATGCAAGAAAGACGTGGTGATAGTTTGCATTTCATATCTATATCATACCTCTCCTCTTTTCCCTCCCTCTCTCCTCTCTTTCTCTCCCTCCATCTCTCTTCTCTTTCTCTCCCTCCCTCTCTCCTCTCTTTCTCCACCTCCCTCTCTCCTCTCTCCCTCCCTCTCTCCTCTTTTTTTCCACCTCCCTACCTCCCTCTCTCCCTCCCTCTCTCCTCTTTTCTCTCCCTCCCACTCTCCTCTCTCTCTCCCTCCCTCCCTCTCTCCTCTCCCTTACTCTCTCCTCTTTTCTCTCCCTCCCTCTCTCTCTCTCCCTCTCACCTCTCTCCCTTACTCTCTCCTTTTTTCCCTCCCTCCCTCTCTCCTCTCTCTCCCTCCCTCTCACTTCTCCCTTCCTTTCTCCTCTCTCCCCTCCCTCTCTCTTTCCTATTTTCCCTCCCTCTCTCCTCTCCCTCACTCTCTCCTCTTTTCCCTCCCTCCCTCTCTCCTCTCTCTCTCCCTCCCTTTCTCCTCTCTCCCCTCCCTTTCTTTCATCTGACCTCTCTCCCTCCCTCCATCTCTCCTCTCTCCCCTCCCTCCCTCTCTCCTCTCTCCCTCCCTTTCTCCTCTCTCCCTTCCTCTCCTTCCCTCCTTCTCCTCCCTTTCTCAACTCTCCCTCCCTCTCTCATCTCTCCCACCCTCTCTCCCAGCTCCTTCTCTTCTCTCCCCTCCCTCTCTCCTCTTTCCCCTCCCTCTCTCCTCTCTCCTTCCCTCTCTGCTCTCTCCCTCCCTCTCTGATCTAGTTGACTTCAGTGGTGGCTCAGTGGGCAGTAAAGGAGTGAGGGAGAACTCTCAGACCTCTACAGACACAGGTGAGAAGGTAAAGGTTAGCGGTTAGAGAAGGCAGTATTGACCACCTTTGGGTTAGACACTACAGATTATAGTTTGTGTCTGTCTTCCCCAGGTCCGTCCTCCGAGGCATGCCTGCAGCCCCGGTCCTCTCTGGTGCCCCCCTCAGCCCTCCTCCCCAGGAAGGGCAGTGTGAAGGCAGCCACCATGGGGCGCACCTTGCCCCTCTCCAAAGGCCCCGCCAACTCTCCCTTGCACCTGCCCAAAGAATGCAACCGCTCTCTTGGGGACCTCAAGGTGTGTAATGGCTGAAAAAGACTAATAACAGCAGCCATATACTCTGCAAAGATACTTATATCTAGAAATGGACATGCTGTATGTAGAACGATTATGCCAGGTCCTCATTTCTCATCCTGTCTCCTTTTCTTCCTGTCAGGTGACGAGGGGGTTGGTGGCTCGCTTCCTGCAGCGCTCCAAACGGAACCTGGCGTCCGCCGCAGAGCATTCTGGGAACACGGGACAGGGTCAGAAAAGGAGAGGCGGAGTGGAGGGCAACGGGACAGGCCATCTCCCTTTAGAGCAGGTAACACACACTGACACATATACACACATACAGTAAATACACACACACTCACACACACATACAGACACACACACTCACACTAGTGTCTGTCTGTCTGTCTCAAGGTGTTACGTAACTCCTGGGGGGCCAGCCAGGGATCCCACCCGCCACACCCTCATCACCGTGGTCACCACCACTCCCATAGCGACAGCCGCCACAACCGCCGTCATAGCAACCAACCCCCTGTGACGGAGGGGATCCACTTGCGCAGCTGCGGCGACTTAAGCTCCTCCTCCTCTGCGTCGCTATGGCGATTACTGACGCCCAACCTCCCTCACGGGTCATCAGGGGCACTGTATACAGAGTCAGCCCTGTGAGAGGGGGAGGAGGGAGGAAAGATGGGAGGGGAGGGGGAGGAAAAGGAGAGGAGGCAGAAAGTGTACCCACACAGAGGAGAGTGGAGGCATGGTATGGTCTAATGAAGGAGAGATACAAAGGGAGGAGGAGAGGTGGAGGATGGCGGGATGAGTTAGACAGGGGAGAGGAAGGATGAAGGAACAGGCTACTAACATATCCTGATGGGCGGTGGAGGGAGTCAGCACTATGAGGAGGGAACGACTGGACCTTTGCTACAGCCTTGTTCCAATACTTTCAACATGCATCCTTCCTCTTTCCCTTCCTCCTTCCCTCCTCCTTCCCCTTGGAGCCCTCCTCTGCACCTGCGCCTGGCCTTCCTTTCCTGAACTTTGACTTCTCAACTAACCTCCTACCTTCAACCTCCACCTAGCCATACTGAACACAACTCTATCTGTCCTCTCCAACTCTCTGGGATCTCTCTCTAACTTCAAGAAAAGAGAGGATGGAGAGAAGGAGTAGGATAATGAAGTTTCCCCTAGACTCTGAGCTATGGTCAATTTAGTGTTTCTCCTCCTAATGGTTAAAATCTAGGATCAGTGGAGCATAAGCTGATCCTAGATCTGTGTCTAAGGTAAACACTTTTCTGGAGCTGTGAACATCACTCTCACATGAACCGCATATTCTCATTAAACTGCTCACTCTTTTTCAAAACTCAAATGTACGTTCATTTGTCCAGCTCTTCATCCGGAGCGAAACTCACTTTAAGTGTTCAAGGAACTCACCTTTTTGTCTTCCACTCGTGAAATGGTTAACCTTCCTTTTCTCCTGATGACACTGTAAAATGTACAGAAAAATGTACACTCGTTTTGCCCACTGACAGTGAAAGTTTAATGGCCTGCTAATGTCACCGTATGTTTACAATCTTACATCGTTATTATTTTAGTACATTTTTTTGTGGTAAATTTTCTTGAGGTAAAATCAACATGTAATCCTCAACACCCCTTACCTAGTCCATCTCCAAACTGCCTTCAGAAGAAAGGTGCCCCAAACTCAAAACTCACACACCATCTACCCCAAACTCAAAACTCACACACCATCTACCCCAAACTCAAAACTAACACACCATCTACCCCAAACTCAAAACTCACACACCATCTACCCCAAACTCAAAACTCACACACCATCTACCCCAAACTCAAAAAACACACACCATCTACCCCAAACTCAAAACTCACACACCATCAACCCCAAACTCAAAACTCACATACCATCAACCCCAAACTCAAAACTCACACACCATCAACCCCAAACTCACACACCATCTACCCCAAACTCAAAACTCACACACCATCAACCCCAAACTCAAAACTCACACACCATCTACCCCAAACTCAAAACTAACACACCATCTCCCCCAAACTCAAAACTCACACATCATCTACCACAAACTCAAAACTCACACACCATCTACCCCAAACTCAAAACTAACACACCATCTACCCCAAACTCAAAACTCACACACCATCTACCCCAAACTCAAAACTCACATACCATCAACCCCAAACTCAAAACTCACACACCATCAACCCCAAACTCACACACCATCTACCCCAAACTCAAAACTCACACACCATCTACCCCAAACTCAAAACTCACACACCATCAACCCCAAACTCAAAACTCACACACCATCTACCCCAAACTCAAAACTAACACACCATCTCCCCCAAACTCAAAACTCACACACCATCAACCCCAAACTCAAAACTCACACACCATCTACCCCAAACTCAAAACTAACACACCATCTCCCCCAAACTCAAAACTCACACACCATCTACCCCAAACTCAAAACTAACACACCATCTCCCCCAAACTCAAAACTCACACATCATCTACCACAAACTCACACACCATCTACCCCAAACTCAAAACTAACACACCATCTCCCCCAAACTCAAAACTCACACATCATCTACCACAAACTCAAAACTCACACACCATCTACCCCAAACTCAAAACTAACACACCATCTACCCCAAACTCAAAACTCACACACCATCTCCCCCAAACTCAAAACTCACACACCATCAACCCCAAACTCAAAACTCACACACCATCTACCCCAAACTCAAAACTAACACACCATCTCCCCCAAACTCAAAACTCACACATCATCTACCACAAACTCAAAACTCACACACCATCTACCCCAAACTCAAAACTAACACACCATCTACCCCAAACTCAAAACTCACACACCATCTACCCCAAACTCAAAACTCACATACCATCAACCCCAAACTCAAAACTCACACACCATCAACCCCAAACTCACACACCATCTACCCCAAACTCAAAACTCACACACCATCTACCCCAAACTCAAAACTCACACACCATCAACCCCAAACTCAAAACTCACACACCATCTACCCCAAACTCAAAACTAACACACCATCTCCCCCAAACTCAAAACTCACACACCATCAACCCCAAACTCAAAACTCACACACCATCTACCCCAAACTCAAAACTAACACACCATCTCCCCCAAACTCAAAACTCACACACCATCTACCCCAAACTCAAAACTAACACACCATCTCCCCCAAACTCCAAACTCACACATCATCTACCACAAACTCACACACCATCTACCCCAAACTCAAAACTAACACACCATCTCCCCCAAACTCAAAACTCACACATCATCTACCACAAACTCAAAACTCACACACCATCTACCCCAAACTCAAAACTAACACACCATCTACCCCAAACTCAAAACTCACACACCATCTACCCCAAACTCAAAACTCACATACCATCAACCCCAAACTCAAAACTCACACACCATCAACCCCAAACTCACACACCATCTACCCCAAACTCAAAACTCACACACCATCTACCCCAAACTCAAAACTCACACACCATCTACCCCAAACTCAAAACTAACACACCATCTCCCCCAAACTCAAAACTCACACACCATCAACCCCAAACTCAAAACTCACACACCATCTACCCCAAACTCAAAACTAACACACCATCTCCCCCAAACTCAAAACTCACACACCATCTACCCCAAACTCAAAACTCACATACCATCAACCCCAAACTCAAAACTCACACACCATCAACCCCAAACTCACACACCATCTACCCCAAACTCAAAACTCACACACCATCTACCCCAAACTCAAAACTCACACACCATCAACCCCAAACTCAAAACTCACACACCATCTACCCCAAACTCAAAACTAACACACCATCTCCCCCAAACTCAAAACTCACACACCATCAACCCCAAACTCAAAACTCACACACCATCTACCCCAAACTCAAAACTAACACACCATCTCCCCCAAACTCAAAACTCACACACCATCTACCCCAAACTCAAAACTAACACACCATCTCCCCCAAACTCAAAACTCACACATCATCTACCACAAACTCACACACCATCTACCCCAAACTCAAAACTAACACACCATCTCCCCCAAACTCAAAACTCACACATCATCTACCACAAACTCAAAACTCACACACCATCTACCCCAAACTCAAAACTAACACACCATCTACCCCAAACTCAAAACTCACACACCATCTCCCCCAAACTCAAAACTCACACACCATCAACCCCAAACTCAAAACTCACACACCATCTACCCCAAACTCAAAACTAACACACCATCTCCCCCAAACTCAAAACTCACACATCATCTACCACAAACTCAAAACTCACACACCATCTACCCCAAACTCAAAACTAACACACCATCTACCCCAAACTCAAAACTCACACACCATCTACCCCAAACTCAAAACTCACATACCATCAACCCCAAACTCAAAACTCACACACCATCAACCCCAAACTCACACACCATCTACCCCAAACTCAAAACTCACACACCATCTACCCCAAACTCAAAACTCACACACCATCAACCCCAAACTCAAAACTCACACACCATCTACCCCAAACTCAAAACTAACACACCATCTCCCCCAAACTCAAAACTCACACACCATCAACCCCAAACTCAAAACTCACACACCATCTACCCCAAACTCAAAACTAACACACCATCTCCCCCAAACTCAAAACTCACACACCATCTACCCCAAACTCAAAACTAACACACCATCTCCCCCAAACTCCAAACTCACACATCATCTACCACAAACTCACACACCATCTACCCCAAACTCAAAACTAACACACCATCTCCCCCAAACTCAAAACTCACACATCATCTACCACAAACTCAAAACTCACACACCATCTACCCCAAACTCAAAACTAACACACCATCTACCCCAAACTCAAAACTCACACACCATCTACCCCAAACTCAAAACTCACATACCATCAACCCCAAACTCAAAACTCACACACCATCAACCCCAAACTCACACACCATCTACCCCAAACTCAAAACTCACACACCATCTACCCCAAACTCAAAACTCACACACCATCAACCCCAAACTCAAAACTCACACACCATCTACCCCAAACTCAAAACTAACACACCATCTCCCCCAAACTCAAAACTCACACACCATCAACCCCAAACTCAAAACTCACACACCATCTACCCCAAACTCAAAACTAACACACCATCTCCCCCAAACTCAAAACTCACACACCATCTACCCCAAACTCAAAACTAACACACCATCTCCCCCAAACTCAAAACTCACACATCATCTACCACAAACTCACACACCATCTACCCCAAACTCAAAACTAACACACCATCTCCCCCAAACTCAAAACTCACACATCATCTACCACAAACTCACACACCATCAACCCCAAACTCTAAACTCACACACCATCTACCCCAAACTCAAAACGAACTATTACACCTGTCTAAGAAATCATACTCCCAATCTCGGCATTTCCTGTCTCTGAGATGACCTTGGACATAGCGATTTGATTTGTATGTTATGCTACAACCCCCCATAATGTACTCCAAATGAAACAGGAGCCTTGTTCAAATACTACAACTTCCCTCTTTGTGTATCAAATCATACAAAAGAACTAACCTCCCCTAAGAATGACTTTAGCTGCATGTTCTGGCAATGCTTCTTACTTTTCTCCCTTTCTCTCTCTCTCTCTTGCACCCAAAACCTAGTTGCTCTGAGCCTTTGGAAATGTGTTGATGTATAGTGAAGGATCAATGTTGTACTCTTGAACCCAGAGCTGTAGATATACTGAGTTCTAACTAACTATCATCCATGAACTCTGTGATGTGTCTGGCTCTGGCTGAACGGTTATGTATGATAAATTACACCTCAGTATGATTCCAAAAGCACTAAAGAGATTCTTGCAATAAATGTACAGATACGTTCCAGCAAGACTTAGTGGGAACTATGAGAATCTGGATATTATAGTCTGATACTGGAGGTTGGACGACATAAAGCGTGCAGTATTCTTAGAGGACATACTGTCTGGATTGGACTAGAAAGCTGGCTAACCTTGACCCAGTCGGACAAGAGTTATACACTCAATGGCGATATTGTGAAGACAAGTTTTGAATAAACACACAATTATGTATGTAACTGATTTAAACACAACACACAGATACACATATGCACAAACACACACACAGACACACAATCACACACACACACTCAAACACACAGAAGCACTGAGCTGTGTTAAAAATGTTGCTATAATTTCTACCTCCTATTTTGCACATTGTATAATTGTATGGCTTGAAGTGATAGAGCCTAACTGAATAAACATATTATTCTCTTCAAATATGATACATAAATGTTCTAATACAAGAACTTTTAATGCAAGTCATGTATTTCAACATATTGAATAAATTATCCACAACATGAAAGTGTTCATGTGTGTAATGTGTTCAAAATGTGTAGTTAGGCTAAACATTTTATAGAAATGCGCTATTCCATTTTATTCTATTCTTATGGAACCACAGATTTAATGTTGCATATTATATATTGTTTAATGTATTAGACTATTAGCCAAGAAACCTCTAACTCATGCTAAGCAATTGATTGGGTTAATGTACATATTTTGAGGGCAGTTCCTTTCACCACAAACTCTCTAAACATCAGACATGTCCCCCCCATCTAAACTCCTCCTCTTCCGGATTTCTATTGGTTAGTCAGCCCGAAAGCCCATCCTGGTTCGATGGAGTTATCGAATCAAAAGGCTCGATGTCATATGAAGCCTTGTGGTCCCACGGCCCTGCCATCACTCGCGAAGGCTGTCGGGACGTTTAGTTCAGAAGCTATGCGATAAAATAAACGCCAACGTGGTCAAAAACTACAATACACCGAATTCCCAAGTTCTGTGTGCGTCATACTCTCCCATTTGACAGGTAAAGAAACACCAGTGAAGAGGGATTTGCCAAACAGACTGCCACTACGAGCAAGGACAAGATAATCATGGTAAGAAGGGCTGCAGATATTGCAACCTAGTGTGTAATTGCTTATCTAGTAATCTATTCATGAAAGGGATCTAACTCTCAGGCTTGATATCGCTCGGTGTCGTAAATGGCTAGCCAGACAAGTTAATCTGGAGACTAAGCGCTGTCTACTGTAGCTAGGTAACGTTAGCTAGCTAGTTGTATTCTAGCCAAGGTAACTTGCTATTTTTACTAATGTTAGTGGGCCATCTCTATTATTAGACTTTGTTTATCTGGGTCTTTCGAGATAGTGAACACAGACTGTTAGCTATAGTTTCATCTCAAATTCGTCACATTACTGCAGAGAACAGGCTGTTGAAGCTACTGCTGACAGCACCGCTGGGATGTTGCTAGCTGTCATTTACTCTAGTTGTGCAGTTTGCTGTAAAGATGTTCACCCTGTCTGCTTGTGTGTGTAATGAGCTTACAGTTTTAGTTAGTTAACTACATTGGTATAGCCAACTAACTTAGTACTGTTAGCTAACAAACTGAGAGTTGTTGTCATTGACACTGAAATATGTTTCTGTATAAGCATTTTTTGGGGGGGGGGATAAGCACAAACCAGACCTTGTACTAAAATGTGATTCTTTGGAAACTAATGCTGTTTTCTATCTCCTTGCCTTTCCCTCACAATCTGAAATGTCCTCTGCTCTCAGGGTGACAGTAGTTGCAGCAACGGGACCCACCACTCGGGGGCAGTGCAGTCAGACCCACAGCTGTTTGAGGCCCAGTTTGAGGAGCTGGTGACCGAGCTCACAGAGCAGGACCTCACAGACTCTGTCCTCGCTGACGCTCTCAACAGACTCCGAGAGGTAGGGGTTGTGAGGCCATAGGAATTTAAAAAACCACTCTTTCTCCTTCAGATCTATGAGAAGTGTCTAGGGGTAGTTGCTAGGGTTTGATTTGAGAAATTGAGATGTGCAAAGATGCCATACAACTCATCTCTATTTCTCTGTCTCTCTTTCTCTTAGGTGTTGCATTACAACACTCCTGGAGGAAAAAGAAACAGAGGTCTGTCTGTGATTGGCTCTTTGAGGGAGCTTGTTCCTCCCACTGAGCTGACCCAGGATGCTGTGCGACGGGCCCTGCTGGTTGGCTGGTGCATTGAGCTGGTGAGAGACACACACACTCAGTTATTGCATCAATTAGCACTTTGCTGAGGTACCACAGTGAAGTGACTAACACTGACTTTTTATTTCTCTCTCTCCTCTCTCAGCTCCAGGCGTTCTTCCTGGTAGCTGATGACATCATGGATGCTTCAGTGACTCGGAGAGGTCAGCCCTGCTGGTACAAGAGGGTGAGACTGACTAATGTTATCGCTCTCACAAGAATTGTAGTCTAATCTAAAAGCATTGTTATGGTCAGCCAACTGGTTTACCCAAAACTAACTAAGCTTACATCAACTTCCATATTGCATCACCTGTCAACATCACCATGTGTCCCTGTTAACGTAGTAGGCTTTAAAGGGTTTGCTCAGTCAGTAACATAGCTGTTGTTTCTCAGGAGAGAGTGGGTCTGGATGCCATCAATGATTCCTTCCTCCTGGAGGGATCCATCTACAGACTACTGCGCAGACACTGCAGGGCACAGCCCTACTACGTACACCTATTGGAGCTCTTCACTGAGGTACACACACACACACTTACACAGCTGACTCTTGTGCTGTAGCTGACTATTGTTTCTCTGTCCCTGTGTGTTTCAGACGTCCTTCCAGACAGAGCTGGGCCAGGCACTGGACCTGATGACCGCTCCTCCTGGTCAAATAGACCTCAACCGCTTCACCATGGAGAGGTTTGTAAGAGAGGGAGAGGGGGGGAATATAGAGATGGAGGGGTATATGGAGATTTAAGGTACAGGTGATTGGGTGTTGATGATAGAATGAGTGTATGGCTGTTGGTGTTTGGAAGGGTATAATCTTTATTCTTTCTCCCTCCCTCTCCCTCTGTGTCAGATATAAGGCCATAGTAAAGTACAAGACTGCCTTCTACTCCTTCTACCTCCCTGTGGCAGCAGCCATGTACATGGTGAGTGTTTAGTGTTGTAACGTCTGGTCAGTCTCATTATACAAGGTGCAGAAACTGTAACTTATAGAAATAATGAATAATTCCCAGGCGGGCATCGACAGTGAAGAGGAACACAACAACGCCAAACACATCTTACTGGAGATGGGAGAGTTCTTCCAGATACAGGTGAGACCACAGTAATTCTATGAGACTGACACACACACGAACAATGTCATAACAGCATTGTTTTATAATGTTTCTCTGTTGCCAGGATGACTACCTGGATTGCTATGGCGACCCGGCGGTGACAGGGAAGATTGGAACAGACATCCAGGACAACAAATGCGGCTGGCTGGTGGTGACCGCTCTAGGGGTCATGACCCCGGAACAAAGGGCAGAGCTGGAGGTGAGAGGTCAACCATGAACAGTCACAGTTGACCATTGAACTGTAAACACACCCAAGTCAAGCCATGATGGATGGAGGATTAAGGGAATGAATGCATTTATTCACTTCTTTACAGTAAACTGCTCTGACTAGACTCTCTGGTGAGAAATAATTCACTTTTATTTTCCTCTTCCAGTCATGTTATGGTCGGCATGACAGTGTGGAGAAGGTGAAAGCACTGTACAACACCCTACAGATGACCACCCTGTACCACCAATACGAAGACGACAGCTATCAGCGCTTACAGAAACTCATCACGCGTCACGCCCAAAACCTTCCACACGCAGTTTTCCTCAACTTCGCCAAGAAAATCTACAAGAGAAACAAGTGAAGACTATGATGAGGGGACTGTTTTTATTTAGTGTGTGTTGCACTGTAGCTGGACTGAGGGCTAGTTGGTGTGGCTGCTTCCATTTCGGTCCCTTGCCTCTTCCCCTTGCTCCTACCCCTTCAGTGAACACCATGGTGTTAAGGGATAGGGCAGGGCTCTCCAACCCTGGTCCTGGAGAGCTACCATCCTGTAGGTTTTTGCTCCAACCCTAATCTAACGCACCTGATTGTAATAAGAGTGGAAACCTACAGGAGGGTAGCTCTCCAGGAACAGCGTTGGAGAGCCCTGGGTTAGGTTAAGGGTCTAGGGACCTAAATAGAACAAGGCTTTAGTTTGGACTGCGAGTGAGCCTGGTTGAGATTAGACCAGTCACTCTTAAACCTGGTCTTTAAGGACCCCTGTGTGTGCCCATTTTCTTTCTCCATAATATGATTTTCAATTATGTATAGAATAACTGATTACTCAAACTGGGAATACCATGTCATCAAAAAAGTATGTCTGATACAGAGACAATCTTTTATTTATTGATGATGACGTGAGTATGACATCATGTCACTGTTAGGAACTGTCTGCTCTAGAATCCTGTGGAATTGATGATGACGGCAGGGAGTGACATCATTATTGGTTGATGATCACATCAATCAGGATGACAACCTGGGGCCCTGTTTAGCAGAGGGCTCTGGTCTCTACCGGCAGAGGGCTCTGGTCTCTACCGGCAGAGTGAATGGACTAGAGCAGGAAGCTTCCTGAAAGGAACAATCCTGCTGTCTCTCACACCATGTTCTGTCTTTGTATTTTGTTTTCTCTATATCCCTCTGTGTATAATCATCTCTCTGTCTAATTACTACTGTACATCTACCTGCTGCTGACAATATGGCATCTTATTGCTTTTAATAAAGAAATGTGACCAACATGGGTTTGGAATTCAGACCTTTTGTGGAAAACAATATATAGTACAGCGAGCTCTGACATTGTGTATGGCTTTCCATCATGATTCATAAAGACAATGAGTCTATTTTTCACGCTTCCTGTGTTTAATAGGGAAACAGTGTAGCCCTGTCTTCCTCGGTCAGTGTGAATAGATGACTATACAGCATGTGCTTTTACCATGTTACCTTCCATTTCCACTGAGAATTAAAGAGAATAATAAAGATGAAGGGAGTGTGATGGCGGATAGGAAGTGATTCCAATACTAGAGATCAAAGAGAATACGGTAGAACATTCCGTAGTGATTGTCTTTTTCTTGGAGGGAGGAAGCGAAGGCTGAGAGGGATGGAAGGAGCTGACAGATGAACAGAGAGGGAGATTGATTGGTGAGGCAGAAGAGGGGTGTGGTCCCGGCGGAGGAGCTAGAGAAAGAGGCGGATGACGAAAGATAAGGTGGTCGCGAGAGGAGAGAGCTCTCGCTTTAACCCGTGGAGAGGCTGTTCGTTGGTCGGACGGGGTTGCGCGCGCTCGCCTCCGTTTACCGAGAACGGGATCCAGCATCTCCATCTTCTCCTCAACCGAGCCGATGGTGAGTCAAATATCTCACAATCATATGATTATAGGTGTTGTTGATCAAATGCTCTCTATTTACCGAGATCTAGGCTATACGTTTTGCTATGCTTTCAACACCTGCCCACATCCCCAGATACAGTTAACCAATGTCGATAACCGTTTTCTTGATTTATAGCCTACGGTTGTTTACTAGAATGACAGACATAATCATGTTATAGTTCATTTAATAAACATTGCGATACATTTTGTCATAGTAGCGGGGGGTGGCTGTGTCAGGACGATGCGGCTTGAGGTACCCCCCCTCCCCCTTTCCACTGTCTCCATCCGCCACTTCAGGTCGATAAATCCGATGGTAAATACCGAAACTCCAGCAGATGTGCTCTGCGGTTACGGGGCGTTATTCTAACGGTTATTCTAACGGTTCTGAACAGGGCGACGTGTCCCAGGCCCGATCTAAGCGCTGTTCAGGTTATGATTTATATGGGCCTACCTTCTTCTCCCCGTTTGATGTGAAGGGCACGGTGCTGCTGTGGAGGAATATGAGCAGTGTGTTTAGCCTTGGCAGTGGATGAGTTTTAAAAGACAGCCTGTACGTTAGTCATTGCGCAATTGAGGATTTTCTGCTCTAAAAAATTTGATCTTGTTCACTAAAGATGTTTGTATATGTTGGGGCAGCAGGTAGCCTAGTGGTTAGAGCGTTGGGCCAGTAACTGAAAGGTTGCTAGATCGAATCCCTGAGTTGACAAGGTAAAAAATCTGTCGTTCTGCCCCTGAACAAGGCTGTTCCTAGACCGTCATTGTAAGTAAGAATCTGTTCTTAACTGACTTGACTAGTTAAAATAAGTTTAGAATTGAGATAATCAAAATGAACTTATCACGATTCAATTTACTTGGCCTATACTTAACCTATTTGAGAGAGAGTGAGAGTACATCCTTTCTCAAGGGTTTAACACATCACTCCATCAAGCTGAATCTCAGACTGGGATGCTGAAGGATGACAATCCTTCATTAGGTCCCAACTCTTTTCATGGGGATCTCCTCTCTATCACTGACATTGAATTTAGGTGTGTGTGTTTGCGTGTGTGTGCGTGTGCATGTGTCTGTCTCTCTGTCTGTTTATATATAGAGAGAGGGAGGGAGGATAGGAGTGAGGAGAGGAGAATTTAATTTTCATCTAACTAGTCCCAGCACTGAGGAGGTCATTATACAGCAGAAAAGGACCAATAGCTCTATGGAACAAACCAGGGGATGATTTAACTTATAACATTTCTTATGAACAAGAACAAGCTGGTCCCTTGTGCAGTTAGAGCAGTGCTTCTCAATTATTTTCTGTTACGCCCCCCCTAGGAAGAAGTAAACATTTCGCGCCCCCCAACTCTCAGCCGCGACTGTAAATAGTATCATTTGTCTATAAAATTGTTATAAGTACACCTCTGCATAACATTTTATCCTTATTAACATTAAAGAAAACAAAAAAAGAAAGAAATATAGATCAACTTACAACAAAGAATAACTTTATTAACATTGTTTTTTAGTCTGTAACAGAAAAGACTTAAAGTGCATTGATTTGCCTGAAATTTAAAAAACAATTCAAGCCTTATTTAAACTGTAAACATTTTTTTACCATTTGATACTGAAAAATAAAACTAAATATAATCAATAAATAATAATACATTCAAATTGATCAGCAACATTAACTCAGGAGCACAATATATGAAACACTTTGACCTATAAAACAAAAATGAATAAAACAAATTGTGCTGATTTTTTTTTTTTCAAAATGAGGAAGTCAGTTTTTATTTTTGCAGCACTTGCATCATCCAGCATGACAGAGACCATGTCTAATGCTGCAGGCAGTATCAGCTCCTCTGCTATGGAGTGTTTTTTTTTGCACTGAGCAATTTGGTACGCCACCTGATATGATGCTAACAGTGCTCGCTGGTTTACTGAAGTAGCATTCACAAAGCGGGACGATTGTTGGTAATATTCGGCACGTTTTCGCTGAAAAAACTCAAGCGGTTTATCAGCGTGATTGGGGTGTAATGTCTTTAAGTGACGCCTTAATTTATTTGGCTTCATGCTGTCCGCTGCCAACATTTTTAGACACAGTAAACATACCGGTCTTTCCTCGTCTCTCACCGTAGTCACAGTGAAGCCAAGCGCTACATACGCGTCGTCATAGTTCCTCGTCTTAGCTTTCGGGAGACTTACGTTTGTCTCATTATCTCCGTCTCTCTCCGCCTTTCTTTTCATCCCTGTTAGATATTTTTCAATGGTGTCTCTTAAGGGTTTGTTATCTGCACTTCATATCTCCTGCTGTGTGCTCTTGTTCGGTGCAAAAAAAAACTACTCCTTGCGGCGCGCCCCACTATTTGAGAAGGACTGAGTTAGAGGAACATGGAAGCACAGACTCCTCTCATCTATATTATCTGTTGTGCCTCTTGACTGCATGTCTCTTTTGATGTTGCAGGATCTTTGGAGTCAAGCCTAGATGTGACCGTCATGTTTTGGATCTCTCCATCCTTTAGATAGAAAACAGAACCCCTGTTTCTATAGAAACAGAAATAATTGACAATTATAAAACTATTATTCCTAAAATGCACTCCTCTAGCCGAACCTTCGCTCCGCCCTTGAGGCCTCGTCGCATCGACACGAGCAGGCGGACCACCACCGCAGCGGAACCAAAGCCACACGGCCCTGTTTCCCAGAGGGAAGACAAAAACATGAACACCATTTCCTCTTCCTCTCCTCGGCGCGCCACCAAAGCGACCCCTGAGTCTTCCAGGACCAGGGTGGGGGTCCAGCCTCGTGCCCCCTTGGGTCAGTCCAGATTGGGTTTACAGAGAAACACAGCTCCCCTCTCTACGACCAAACCCAAACCCAAAAGTGTCCGTGCAGCAGCAGCTGTGTCGAAACGCGCCCCTCTTCCTCCTCCTCTTCCTCTTCTTCCTCATCTGGACCCCAACTGTAATGAACCCAGCCTGCCTTGTCTGTGCTGCGACGGCCATTCCCCCCAGGACAATAACAGTCTGTTCAACCACAACCACAACAACAACAATACCATCTCCATCAGACAGCAGCTGAAGCTTCAGCCCCCTCCACCACCTCCCCTGCTACCCCAGAGACAGGAGGGGACAGGGGGCAAGACCAAGACACAGGCCAGCCCCTCTCAGCCCAAGCCCCAGCCTCAGGTCCTGGCCCCGGCCTGCCCCCCTAATGCCCTGGAACTGGAGAAAGGAAAAAAAGATGAGGAGAATGCAGATGTTAACAAGAACACAGATGTGGTCATAGACAGCAAGAAAGAAACGGAGGAAGAGATGGATAACAAGAAAGAAACAGAGGAGGAAGAGGAAAACAGTGTGGATGTTGAAGTTGATGATGAGGAGGAAGGAGATGATGATGATGATGATGACACGTTGGTCCCATCGTGCTGCGACTGCCCTCCCTCTCTCCTGGATCTCTCCCTGACCTCCTCCACCTCCTCATCCTCCACTTCCATCAGCTCCTGCTCCGATCTGGAGTCAGACTGCGCCGATCTCTCCACCTCTCTCTCGTCCTCTGGCCACAAGTGGAACGCTGATCTGTCAATCTCTCAGGACGACACTCTCATTCACGTTCCTGAACGCTACCCAGCCTCCCGTTCACCCCCTGTCCTGCTCCTCAACCCCAAACCCCCCTCTGTCTCTCGTTGCCCTTCCCCCCCCCCACACGCCTGCTCCTCAGACGAGGGCTACCCCTCCGCCCCCGCCTCCCCCTCCTACCTGGGGGTCAAAGGTCAGACAGGCTTAGGGTCAGAGGTCGCCAAACTAGGCCTCCTGGACTTCCTGGAGTCAGTGGGAGACTTTGGAAAGATGGAGCGCTTTAGCCAGGTGATTCAGGTGGCTCGCTGGGACCTGGAGGGGGATCCTCAGGGGGATCTACTGAGGGATCGACTGGATCACCTGGACCGACTGGAGAGTGTCAACAGGCAGGTGAAGCTGGCCCACATCGCCAGGCTCCATGAGAAGGGACTGGATTTAGGCGATCTGGGCAAGGAGGATCTCTCTGATGTTCTGGATGAGATGGGGAACGTGGATATGTCTTGGAAGCTGTATAAGGGCCGGGGGGGGTCGTTGGGAGATTCCCAGGAGTTCTCTGATGCTGGAGTGGACCTGACAGCACCTTCAGACTGTGACGAGCCCCTGGTCTTACAATCAGAGACCTCTTCGCCCATAGAGCCCCCACCGAGACCCCCCAAACCCCCTGCCCGCTATGCCAGCGTGAACTCTGAACTCCACACCTACATCAACATCAGCTGTGACATCACCCCCTCCGTCTCTGTCTGCACCTCTCCATCCTCATCCCCCACTTTCTACACCTTCAGGTGTGAGAAGGCCCTCCCTCCTTCCCCACGCTCCGTCCCCCCTCCTCTTCTCTGTCAGCCCATCCCTTACTTTACTCTCTACAAATCTTCCCCTCTCCCATTCTCCCTCCCCTCCTCCACTCCCCCCATCCCTCCCCCTCGGAGGAAGCACCTAGCCCGTAAGGAGGCTCAGCGTCTCGCCACCCTCCAAGCAGGATGCGGGAAGACCCCCTTGTCCCTCCCCCCTCCCACCTCTCGCCCCCCTCCTCTCCCCCCTGCCCCCACCATTTCCATCTCCAACTCCACCACTCCCCCTGCCATCCCTCCCCCGCCCTCTCTCCCCCCTCCTCCCTCTTTCCATGCGTTGGATGATGAGATCCGTAAGCTACTGGTGCTAGCAGGACTGACCCAGGCTGAGCTCCTCAAACTCAGCCCAGAGCTGGGGGTTTGTGTGGGGGGACTGGAGGGAGAGGGAGAGACCCACCACACCTCCAGGCCTGGACAGACACAAGATCTAGGGATGAGGAGAAAAGAGAAGAGAGCTAAGGAGCAGTATGATATAGATGGGTTGGCTGTGGATGGCTGGAGAGATGGAGGAGGGAGGTCAGGGGTGGAGAGGGATAGAGAGACTGATATATGTGGAGGAGTAAAGGAGGATGAGGGAGAGAAAGAGGAGAGCAGAGATGTGTTTAGAACCACGTCTTTCACTGACATGGCGAGAAGGAGGAAGAGAAACAGTGGGTTTGGGGCTAACGTTAGCCTAGCATCTGACTCCTACTACAGCACTGGCAATACCAACACCTCTAACAATGTTCACTTCCAGACTTTCAAATATTCCCCTGTGCTCTCCGAAACCCCTCCCCCTCCTCCCCCGCGTCCCTTACCCCCTGTCCCCCCTACCCTGCCCTCCCTCAAGGTTTGCACCCTTCTCGCCAACTCTTTACGCCCTGAGCGATTTGATTGGCTCATGGCTTTCTCCCCCGATGGTGAAACCCTGACCCCGCCCTTGGAAGTTAGAAAATCCAATGAGGAAACCCTGAAGAAATCTACTTCCGGGTCAACGTCGTCATCTGGGTCAACGTCAGGGTCGGGTTCAAAAGTGATGACCTTCAAGGAACTGCGTAACCGTAGCAAACACAGCTCCCCGGCCTACCAACTAATAACTGAACCGGATCCTGATCCCACAGTCGTAACCCCTGACCCTGACTTCCTCTACAACCTCAAGTGGAGAAGGGAAAAGACGGACAGCGACGGAATCCAATGGGAGTACACCTCCCAGGCCCAGGCCACCTTCCTGCAACCACCTCCCCTCACCTCATTGGCTGCTTTTAGGGATATGTTCCAGAAAGCAGAGGATGCGATTGGACAACCTGAGTTATGTCCCTCGCAGCAGATTGGGTGCTCAGCCAGTGAAGGGAACCTGTGGAGGATGGATGGACAGAGAAAAGAGGAGGGAGAAAAGAGGAAAGAAGAGGTAGAGGAAAAAGAGGTGGAGGTGAGAGGAACAGCTGATGGAGGAAGAACCTGGGAGTCAAGAACTACAGGTGAGTTAGATGATGATGATGATGATGATGACTATAGGCCTAGTTGCTGACTGTGTGCTGATTTGGGGTGAAAATGTGGAGGTAGTAACAAACTACAGTATTCACTGAAGCCACCTTCCATCTAATATTATGTACACAACACCACGTCTGAAACTGTCCTCTCTTGGGAATAAAAACTAAACCAGCAGAGAGAAGGGTGACAAAAACACGGGGAGAATTCTTCACATTCCAGAGTAGAGGGACAGAGAAGGGGAACAAGAGCGAGATGCATACATAGATGTGTGCAGTGGAATGTCGTTTCTATCTAGGATGGACAGATAGATGATGGAGATGGAAAGGAGAGAGAGATAGGATTAGATGGGATGCACTCATTCTTTTTCAGGGATGGACAGGTAAGTGTATGGGGCAGAGTGGGAGAGGGAGACAGAGAGGGAGAAAGAGATGGTGGAATTTCTTCAGTGCTTCCTGTGGGCCTGGTGTGATGTCATCACTGCCTTATTAAATTATTCATCCAATCTGCAGACCGGGGGAAGTAATGGAGTACCCACAGCTATATCTCCCTCTAGCTCACCCTCTCCCCATCTCCCTCTAGCTCACCACCTCTCTCTCTCTCTCTCCCCATCTCTCTTTCTCTCTCTCTCTCTCTCTCTCTTTCTCTCTCTCTCTCTCCCCCTCTCTCCCTCTCTCTCTCTCCCCATCTCCCTCTCTCTCCCTCTCCCCATCTCCCTCTCCCCATCTCCCTCTCTCTCTCTCTCCCCATCTCCCTCTCTCTCCCCATCTCCCTCTCTCTCTCGCCCCATCTCCATCTCCCTCTTTCCATCTCCCTCTCTCCCCATCTCCCTCTCTCTCTCTCTCTCTCTCTCTCTCTCTCTCTCTCTCTCTCCCCATCTCTCTCTCTCTCTCTCCCCATCTCCCTCTCTCTCTCTCCCCATCTCCCTCTCTCTCTCCCCCCCATCTCCCTCTAGCTCTCTTTCTCTGTATATCTCTCTTCCTCTTTCTTTCTCTTTCCTCCTCCCTCATTCTCTTTCTATCCTTTTCACTGTTTATACACTGTACTCCGTTCTCTCTGTCTCCCCTTCCCTCTATCATGCCCTCTCTCTCTCCACTATCTGGTGAGTCATTGGTTCATGTTTTGTTGCCTACCTCCTCCTGTCTCTCTTCTGTCCTTGACCTCTCACTCACTCTTTTCTCCTCTATCTTCCATCTTTATTTTTTACAGACTGTTCTCGTAAAATGGCAAATTAGTTCGCAATGAGCCTTACGGCCCAAACTGTTGCATATACCCTGACTCTGCGTGCAATGAGCGCAAGAGAAGTGACACAATTTCCCTAGTTTAATATTGCCTGCTAACATGAATTTCTTTTAACTAAATATGCAGGTTTAAAAATATATACTTCTGTGTATTGATTTTAAGAAATGCATTGATGTTTATGGTTAGGTACAGTCGTGCAACGATTGTGCTTTTTTCGCAAATGCGCTTTTGTTAAATCATCCCCCGTTTGGCAAAGTTGGCTGTCTTTGTTAGGAAGAAATAGTCTTCACACAGTTCGCAACGAGCCAGGCGGCCCAAACTGCTGCATATACCCTGACTCTGTTGCACAGAACGCAAGAGAAGTGACACAATTTCCCTAGTTAAAAGAAATTCATGTTAGCAGGCAATATTAACTAAATATGCAGGTTTAAAAATATATACTTGTGTATTGATTTTAAGAAAAGCGTTGATGTTTATGGTTAGGTACACGTTGGAGCAACGACAGTGCTTTTTTCACGCTTGTTAAATCACCCGTTTGGCGAAGTAGGCTGTGATTCAATGATAAATTAACAGGCACCGCATCGATTCTATGCAACGCAGGACAAGCTAGATAAACTAGTAATATCAACCATGTGTAGTTAACTAGTGATTATGTTAAGATTGATTTTTATAAGATAAGTTTAATGCTAGCTAGCACCTTACCTTGGCTCCTTGCTGCACTCGCATAACAGGTAGTCAGCCTGCTACGCAGTCTCCTCGTGGAGTGCAATGTAATCGGCGATGATTGGTGTCCAAAAATGCCGATTACCGATTGTTATGAAAACTTGAAATCGGCCCTAATTAATCGGCCATTCCGATTAATCGGTCGACCTCTAGTTCTTAGTTCCATAGGCTGAATACCTCTATTCATCTGTATTTCAATTACACAGGTTTATTGTTTTGATATTTTTCTAATCAAAATCACAATGTACATTTCAGGAGAAATGCTGAAAAAGAGCCAAGTTGTATTGTATTTGTAAACGTAGAAGGAGTTCTGTATGGTCAGCCCGTCACAGCAGTAGGATAAACTTATCCTAGGTTATGTAGGGCCAACTTCTACCCACAGACTGTAAACAAATAATACAATCCAGACCAGACTATTTGTCACGTGTGCGTGTACAGCTTTAAGAACCAAAGAGGAGGGGCTCCATCTACCAACCAATGGCAGAGACTTATTTCACAGTAGCGCAAAAAAGAACAGGAAGTGTAATGTGTGGCTGCATCTGAGAGACAGTCAGATCAACTCAAGGCTAAACCAAGGTATGGTAGTTAACACGCTCTGTGGAGCCTCTCTCTCTCTGTCACGGTGATATTAAATGAGACAATGTATTTCTGTGCAGAATGGACTTCTAGTCAGCATAGGCTATTATCCAATCATCTCCAAGGAGACAGAGAGATAGACAGTGCGCAGCCAGGCAGGAACAGAACTCTCCATAGCCTGACTCAGCGTAACCAACGGTACTCTTCTCTGCTAGAGAGAGGGAAAGAAAAAGAGAGAGAAGGTGAAGATAGAGGACAGCATACCACTACTGTACAGAGAGAGAGAGAGAGGACAGCATACCACTACTGTACAGAGAGAGAGAGAGAGGACAGCATACCACTACTGTACAGAGAGAGAGAGAACAGCATACCACTACTGTACAGAGAGAGAGAGAGGACAGCATACCACTACTGTACAGAGAGAGAGAGGACAGCATACCACTACTGTACAGAGAGAGACAGAGGACAGCATACCACTACTGTACAGAGAGAGAGAGAACAGCATACCACTACTGTACAGAGAGATAGAGGACAGCATACCACTACTGTACAGAGAGAGAGAGAACAGCATGCCTCTACTGTACAGAGAGAGAGAGAGGACAGCATACCACTACTGTACAGAGAGATAGAGAACAGCATACCACTACTGTACAGAGAGAGAGAGAACAGCATACCACTACTGTACAGAGAGAGAGAGAGGACAGCATACCACTACTGTACAGAGAGATAGAGGACAGCATACCACTACTGTACAGAGAGATATAGGACAGCATACCACTACTGTACAGAGACATAGAGGACAGCATACCACTACTGTACAGAGAGAGAGAGAACAGCATACCACTACTGTACAGAGAGAGAGAACAGCATACCACTACTGTATAGAGAGATAGAGGACAGCATACCACTACTGTACAGAGAGAGAGAGAACAGCATACCACTACTGTACAGAGAGAGAGAGAACAGCATACCACTACTGTACAGAGAGATAGAGAACAGCATACCACTACTGTACAGAGAGAGAGAGAACAGCATACCACTACTGTACAGAGAGATAGAGAACAGCATACCACTACTGTACAGAGAGAGGGAGAACAGCATACCACTACTGTACAGAGAGATAGAGAACAGCATACCACTACTGTACAGAGAGAGAGAGAACAGCATACCACTACTGTACAGAGAGAGAGAGAACAGCATACCACTACTGTACAGAGAGAGAGAACAGCATACCACTACTGTACAGAGAGAGAGAGAACAGCATACCACTACTGTACAGAGAGATAGAGAACAGCATACCACTACTGTACAGAGAGAGAGAGAACAGCATACCACTACTGTACAGAGAGAGAGAGAACAGCATACCACTACTGTACAGAGAGATAGAGAACAGCATACCACTACTGTACAGAGAGAGAGAGAGAACAGCATACCACTACTGTACAGAGAGAGAGAGAACAGCATACCACTACTGTACAGAGAGATAGAGAACAGCATACCACTACTGTACAGAGAGATAGAGAACAGCATACCACTACTGTACAGAGAGAGATAGAGAACAGCATACCATTACTGTACAGAGAGAGAGTGAGAACAGCATACCACTACTGTACAGAGAGAGAGAGAACAGCATACCACTACTGTACAGAGAGAGAGAGAACAGCATACCACTACTGTACAGAGAGATAGAGAACAGCATACCACTACTGTACAGAGAGAGAGAGAACAGCATACCACTACTGTACAGAGACATAGAGGACAGCATACCACTACTGTACAGAGAGAGAGAGAGAGGACAGCATACCACTACTGTACAGAGAGAGAGAGAACAGCATACCACTACTGTACAGAGAGAGAGAGAACAGCATACCACTACTGTACAGAGAGAGAGAGAACAGCATACCACTACTGTACAGAGAGAGAGTGGCACCAGCTATGGACAGTGATAACCTCATCTTTGCCAGTCACCTGCACATATCCGTTTTATAATACAGAATATACACTGACGGAAGAGTAGAACGTGAAACCACTAGTTTAAAGGTTTGGGCGTGGTTGAAATAATGGTGAACGACTGTGAGAGTAGGAAACGAAAGAGAAAGGCTTCTCTAAACCTGAACTTCGACTCCTCTGTTCATGAACCACCTCCATTAACTCTGTCATGTATTGTGGTCAGTCTGTGTGGGTCAGACTATTGGACATATGTTGTTGTGTGGGTACTGGGTGGTGTACTGCGTTACTGCATGTTGTGGTGGTTTACTGGTTTACATTGCATTCTTCTCTCAACAGACACTAACATTCTCTCCATCTCTCTCTCTCCCAATTTATTTGCAACATACATTTTTGCTCCTCTCCTTGTTCTCATCCCTCTATCCCATCCTTCCTTCCAACGTTTGTCCATGGCTCTGCTTTACCTTCTCCTCTTCTCCGCTTTCGCTTGCCCTACCTGCCCCCAACTACCCCAACCCCCCCTACCTGCACCCAACTACCCCTACCTGCCCCCAAACTACCCCTACCTGCCCCCAACTACCCCTACCTGCCCCCAACTACCCTTACCTGCCCCCAACTACCCTTACCTGCCCCCAACCCCCCCTACCTGCCCCCAACTACCCCTACCTGCCCCCAACTACCCCTACCTGCCCCCAACTACCCCAACCTGCCCCCAACTACCCCTACCTGCCCCCAACTACCCCTACCTGCCCCCAACCCCCCCTACCTGCCCCCAACTACCCCTACCTGCCCCCAACTACCCCTACCTGCCCCCAACTACCCCTACCTACCCCTACCTGCCCCCAACTACCCCTACCTGCCCCAACTACCCCTACCTTCCCTCAACTACCCCTACCTGCCCCCAACTACCTCTACCTGCCCCCAACTACCCCTACCTGCCCCCAACTACCCCTACCTGCCCCCAACTACCCCTAACTACCCCTACCTGCCCCCAACTACCCCTACCTGCCCCAACTACCCCTACCTGCCCCCAACTACCCCTACCTGCCCCAACTACCCCTACCTTCCCCAACTACCCCTACCTTCCCTCAACTACCCCTACCTGCCCCCAACTACCTCTACCTGCCCCCAACTACCCCTACCTGCCCCCAACTACCCCTACCTGCCCCCAACTACCCCTAACTACCCCTACCTGCCCCCAACTACCCCTACCTGCCCCAACTACCCCTACCTGCCCCCAACTACCCCTACCTTCCCTCAACTACCCCTACCTGCCCCCAACTACCCCCAACTACCCCTACCTGCCCCCAACTACCCCTACCTGCCCCCAACTACCCTGACCTGCCCCCAACTACCCCTACCAAATCCCCATTTCCACCTCAACCTGCCCCTGTTACTCATACTCCTCTCCCTTCTCCCCTCCTGCCCTTTGCCCCTTTTGACTGGGCAGTGTCCTCACCACCTCTCTCCCTGGCCCACTCCCAGCCCTCCTCCTATTTCCTCCACTCTGTAATCCCCCCTTACCGCCCAGGATACTGTGGTGCTCATACGAGACCAGTCCCAAGGACAAGAACCCAATCTCACAGCCACACGGTCCCTAACCCCTACACTACCCAGTCCACAGCCACGGTCCCTAACCCCTACACTACCCAGGCCACGGTCCCTAACACCTACACTACCCAGTTATCTAACCCCTTTGCTACACCATACACTCACACAGATTTAAATGAAGACAGCCATGGAACTTATTCTAAGAATGATATTGATTCTGGATATAGTGACTATTTTAAGAAGGATGGAGGCCTAGACTCTGCACATCGTTTTGGAAAGGACTTCAAGAGCAACATTGATAGTTTGTATCGTTATGTGAATGACTCCAAGACTAAAGAAAAGCTGGAGTATGGCTTTGGCTCTGAATCCATCACTGACTTTGACTCCCTCTACTGCACCGCTAACGTCACTGATAAACAGCCTCATACCGGCTCACACACACTCGTCAGCAATGACACACACACTCAAGGCTGCACCACCCCATATAAAAACGTTGACGCGATGATGATGGCATATGCCAAAACACACACCGTCGGTTCCCTTGGTCGCACTGACACACACACACACACCTCTCACCCTGGCCAGAGCAGAACCTCTAAAGATCTCCCTCCCCTCCCTACCTGGTACCTCTACCACCCCAAAAACTGTCCCATCCACAGGGGTGCCCCTCCCCGCCTCTCCCCTATCGGGGCTCTCGACCCCCCCCATCGCTCTGGAGCCCCCCCTCCGGGCCTGGACGCATCCTGCCTCAGCTCACCCTTGTTCCCCCGCTCTCACACCCTCCCTGCCCTGGCCGCCCCCCTCTACTACCCCTTTCTCTACCCCCCTATCCCCCCCAGGAAAACCTCAGACCCCCCAAAACTCATCCAGGCTCCGCCGCTGCCGCCCACGCTGAGTAAGAGCTCTCTCTCTCACACTCCCTCCCCCTGTCTAACACCCTGCTCGCCTGTCTGTCACTCTGTCAGTCTGTCTAACACCCTGCCCACCTGTCTGTCACTCTGTCTGTCTGTCTAACACCCTGCTCGCCTGTCTGTCACTCTGTCTGTCTGTCTAACACCCTGCTCGCCTGTCTGTCACTCTGTCTGTCTGTCTAACACCCTGCTCGCCTGTCTGTCACTCTGTCAGTCTGTCTAACACCCTGCTCACCTGTCTGTCACTCTGTCTGTCTGTCTAACACCCTGCTCGCCTGTCTGTCACTCTGTTAGTCTGTCTAACACCCTGCTCGCCTGTCTGTCACTCTGTCTGTCTGTCTAACACCCTGCTCGCCTGTCTGTCACTCTGTCTAACACCCTGCTCGCCTGTCTGTCACTCTGTCTGTCTGTCTAACACCCTGCTCGCCTGTCTGTCACTCTGTCTGTCTGTCTAACACCCTGCTCGCCTGTCTGTCACTCTGTTAGTCTGTCTAACACCCTGCTCGCCTGTCTGTCACTCTGTCTGTCTAACACCCTGCTCGCCTGTCTGTCAGTCTGTTAGTCTGTCTAACACCCTGCTCGCCTGTCTGTCAGTCTGTCAGTCTGTCTGTCTGTATATCTACATCTCTATCGCCCTGTCAGTCTGTCTGTCACGCTGTCTGTCTGTCTGTCAGTCTGTCTAACACCCTGCTCGCCTGTCTGTCAGTCTGTCTGTCTAACACCCTGCTCGCCTGTCTGTCACTCTGTTAGTCTGTCTAACACCCTGCTCGCCTGTCTGTCAGTCTGTCTGTCTGTATATCTACATCTCTATCGCCCTGTCAGTCTGTCTGTCACGCTGTCTGTCTGTCTGTCAGTCTGTCTAACACCCTGCTCGCCTGTCTGTCAGTCTGTCTGTCTGTATATCTACATCTCTATCGCCCTGTCAGTCTGTCTGTCACGCTGTCTGTCTGTCTGTCAGTCTGTCTAACACCCTGCTCGCCTGTCTGTCAGTCTGTCTGTCTGTATATCTACATCTCTATCGCCCTGTCAGTCTGTCTGTCACGCTGTCTGTCTGTCTGTCAGTCTGTCTAACACCCTGCTCGCCTGTCTGTCAGTCTGTCTGTCTGTCTAACACCCTGCTCGCCTGTCTGTCTGTCTGTCTGTCTGTATATCTACATCTCTATCGCCCTGTCTGTCTGTCTGTCACACTGTCTGTCTGTCTGTCTGTCTGTCTGTTTATCTACATCTCTATCTATCTGTCTGTCTGTCACACTGTCTGTCTGTCTGTGTGTTTATCTACATCTCTATCGCCCTGTCAGTCTGTCTGTCACGCTGTCTGTCTGTCTGTCAGTCTGTCTAACACCCTGCTCGCCTGTCTGTCAGTCTGTCTGTCTGTCTAACACCCTGCTCGCCTGTCTGTCTGTCTGTCTGTATATCTACATCTCTATCGCCCTGTCAGTCTGTCTGTCACACTGTCTGTCTGTCTGTCTGTCTGTCTGTCTGTCTGTCTGTTTATCTACATCTCTATCTATCTGTCTGTCTGTCTGTCTGTCTGTCTGTCTGTCTGTCTGTCTGTCTGTCTGTCTGTCTGTCTGTCTGTGTGTTTATCTACATCTCTATCGCCCTGTCAGTCTGTCTGTCACGCTGTCTGTCTGTCTGTCAGTCTGTCTAACACCCTGCTCGCCTGTCTGTCAGTCTGTCTGTCTGTCTAACACCCTGCTCGCCTGTCTGTCTGTCTGTCTGTATATCTACATCTCTATCGCCCTGTCAGTCTGTCTGTCACACTGTCTGTCTGTCTGTCTGTCTGTCTGTCTGTCTGTTTATCTACATCTCTATCTATCTGTCTGTCTGTCTGTCTGTCTGTCTGTCTGTCTGTCTGTCTGTCTGTGTGTTTATCTACATCTCTATCGCCCTGTCTGTCTGTCACACTGTCTGTCTGTCTGTCTGTCTGTTTATCTACATCTCTATCGCCCTGTCAATCTGTCTGTCTGTCTGTCAGTCTGTCTGTCTGTGTGTGTTTATCTACATCTCTATCGCCCTGTCTGTCTGTCTGTCTGTCTGTCAGCCTGTCTGTCTGTCTGTCAGTCTGTCTGTAGTCCGTCTGAGTGTGTATATCTATCTCGCTGTCAGTCAGTCTGTCTGTTTGTCTGTAGTCTGTCTGTTTGTCTGTAGTCTGTCTGTTTGTTTATCTATTCTCTGTCTGTCTGTTACTCTGTCAGTCTGTCTGTCCATGCTGTTGTGTGTCTGTGTTGCATGGAGTGCTGAAATAGACACCTCACCTTAATAAAGCTATGACCTTCAGCCTCTGTTGAACCATGATAATCACTGTGAGGATTATTATCACTCTGTAGTGTATGCATGACTATACACCATGTGTTTAATGTAGCGGTGAATGGCTATAAACTGGGCTGAACACTAACCTTCTATAGTGTCTATATGTTTCATCATGAGGTCAGACTAAGGAATGTTCTCACACCGTACTGATACCACAGGAGGCTGCTGAGGGGAGGACGGCTCATAATAATGGCGGGAACGGAGCGAATGGCATCAAACACATGGGAACCAGGTGTTTGATGCATTTGATAGCATTCCAGTCATTCCTCTCCAGACATGACCACGAGCCGTCCTCCCCAACTAAGGTGCCACCAACCTGTGACTGATAGCTGACTTCTGCATGGCCGTCTTCTCCAATAGGTTTTATGCTTCCTGTGTCTGTCGAGGTTAATGCATTTGCTTCCCATTCACATAATGTATCACCCTCAGAAGGGACCATGTCCTGTGTAGAATATTGGAAAAGCAAAGTGTACAAGACAACCATTTTAGAATCTGTGAAAAATATTTGACTGGGATGTTTTAAAACTAAGCTATGCTATCACTATGCTATCACTACTACACTACTACTGATAGTACTGCTACTCTACCACTGCTTTAACTAACTGCTAAAACAACTAATATCACTAATACTGAAACAGAAATACCAAGTAACATTGCTCTTCCTGTCTGTGAGTCCACCACTGATTAGATTAGAGTAGAGTAGGTTGTAAGTGATCCTTCCTCTATCTCTGTCAATCTCAGCGGTTCGTAGCGTCTCATTCGCCGGCTCTGTACAGAGAGGCGGGACTTCCTGGATGGGCGATGACGTGAAGGCCCCTCTGAGAGGCCTAGGGCTGTCCTCTCTGTGCCTGCTGGAAAAAAGAGGTACGATATACCTGTATATATTTACATTTTAATCATTTAGCAGACGCTCTTATCCAGAGTGACTTAAGTGCATACATGTTCATACTGGTTCCCCGTGGGAATCGAACCCACAACCCTGGCGTTGCAAGCACCATGCTATATACAGTCTATGTGATATACAGTACATACAGTACATTTATTCATGTACATTTACACTGTTAGAGAAATGCTGTTTGTGTATGTCTAACTGCTCCTGTCCACAGCTCTGGTCAGTGCAGTCAGTGTGGCAGTGGAGGCCATTTTGGCTCAGTTCAGCTCCTCACGGACCCTGGTGCAGAAGGTCAGTTTCCACTGTCTCTGCGTTAACACCATGTTTAACACGGTCTCTTCAGTAACATGGTGTACACACCACATTATGTGAGATGGAAAATGGGCTTGAGTTTTTATTCATTATGTCTGTACTTTAATGATGTATTTCTGAGGGCATGCCTGTTTGTTTCTACTGTTCGCTGTTGTCTGATGCTGGCAGCAAACCCAGCTTCTCCTCTGTGGATCAATCAAGTTCATTTCAATAGGGCCAATCATCTTCCTCCGATTTCACATTTTGGTTTTAGATCAGGGGAGGTAATCCAATCAGTACAAACCTCCACCCCCGCGTTTATAATACCTAGCTACCGCTCCTAACGACGTACTGTCAACTGTTGCTATGACAGGGTTTCCACACCGACAGGCAAAGTGAAAAACAGACAGACATAAGATCAACCAGCTCAAACCCCCAAAAGACTTCATTGCCTTATAGGATTTCTGTATCCGTGTCTCTGAAATTAGACGTAGGCCTGTAGCACCGGTGGTTGCATTCAGCTCATTGGAACTTAATAACTTGTGACACTTGATGGCTCAAACAGCCTGTTAGTGGCTCTATATCTATATATGAATCCTCCATATATGAATCATCCATTGAATAACAGGACATATGTCTGTCTCTTTCTGTCTCTCCCTCTTCCTCTCCCCTAGTCTGCCTCCATTAACAAGGTGCTAGGCTGTCTTCAGATATCCCTAGTCTGCCTCCATTAACAAGGTGCTAGGTTGTCTTCAGATATCCCTAGTCTGCCTCCATTAACAAGGTGCTAGGTTGTCTTCAGATATCCCTAGTCTGCCTCCATTAACAAGGTGCTAGGTTGTCTTCAGATATCCCTAGTCTGCCTCCATTAACAAGGTGCTAGGTTGTCTTCAGATATCCCTAGTCTGCCTCCATTAACAAGGTGCTAGGTTGTCTTCAGATATCCCTAGTCTGCCTCCATTAACAAGGTGCTAGGTTGTCTTCAGATATCCCTAGTCTGCCTCCATTAACAAGGTGCTAGGATGTCTTCAGATATCCCTAGTCTGCCTCCATTAACAAGGTGCTAGGTTGTCTTCAGATATCCCTAGTCTGCCTCCATTAACAAGGTGCTAGGTTGTCTTCAGATATCCCTAGTCTGCCTCCATTAACAAGGTGCTAGGTTGTCTTCAGATATCCCTAGTCTGCCTCCATTAACAAGGTGCTAGGTTGTCTTCAGATATCCCTAGTCTGCCTCCATTAACAAGGTGCTAGGTTGTCTTCAGATATCCCTAGTCTGCCTCCATTAACAAGGTGCTAGGTTGTCTTCAGATATCCCTAGTCTGCCTCCATTAACAAGGTGCTAGGTTGTCTTCAGATATCCCTAGTCTGCCTCCATTAACAAGGTGCTAGGTTGTCTTCTATCTTTGGCTCAGTAGTCAGAACCTCTGGGTACTAACTCCATCCTTCCACACCGCTCTTTCCCACATATTTCTCTCTACTCCTTTTCTCTTCTCCATCTCTCTGTTTTCATCCTTCTCTATTTATCTTCTCCTATCCATAACACCCTCTCCTTTCTTCCCTCTCTCCTACACTATTTATCCCGTCTCTCCTCTCTTCCCTCTCTCTCCTCCCCTCTCCTCTCTTCCCTCTCTCTCCTCCCCTATGTCTCCCCTCTCCTCTCTTACCTCTCTCCTCCACTATTTCTCTCCTCTCTTCCCTCTCTCCTCCACTATTTCTCTCCTCTCTTCCCTCTCTCCTCCACTATTTCTTTCCTCTCTTCCCTCTCTCCTCCACTATTTCTCTCCTCTCTTCCCTCTCTCTCCTCTCCTATTTCTCTCCTCTCTTCCCTCTCTCTCCTCCCCTATTTCTCTCCTCTCCTCTCTTCCCTCTCTCCTCCCCTATTCCTCTCTCTCCTCCCCTATTCCTCTCCTCTCTTCCCTCTCCTCCACTATTTCTCTCCTCTCCTCTCTTCCCTCTCACCTCCCCTATTTCTCTCCTCTCCTCCCCTATTTCTCTCCTCTCCTCTCTTCCCTCTCTCCTCCATTATTTCTCTCCTCTCCTCTCTTCCCTCTCTCCTCCACTATTTCTCTCCTCTCCTCTCTTCCCTCCTCCCCTATTTCTCCCCTCTCCTCTCTTCCCTCTCTCCTCCACTATTTCTCTCCTCTCCTCTCTTCCCTCTCTCTCCTCTCCTCTCTTCCCTCTCTCTCCTCTCTTCCCTCTCTCCTCTCCTCTCTTCCCTCTCTCCTCCACTATTTATCTCCTCTCCTCTCCTCTCTTCCCTCTCTCTCCTCCCCTATTTCTCCCCTATCCTCTCTTCCCTCTCTCCACTATTTCTCTCCTCTCCTCTTTTCCCTCTCTCTCCTCCCCTATTTCTCCCCTCTCCTCTCTTCCCTCTCTCTCCTCCCCTCTTCATCCCCTCTTCCCACCTCTATCTCCTCTCCTCTTCCCCTTTCTAGGCCCTTTCAGGAGACAGCAGTGTGAATCCGTCTCTGGGCCGGCTGGTGCTGCAGTGTTTGTGCCCCGCCCTGCGGAGCCTGCTCTCTGACGGCCTCAAGCCCCACCAGAGTGATTTGATCTCGGGCAGGAGGCCAAACTCAGCCTGGGGACTGGTCCAGGCCTCCACCAGGCCAGGTAGGAACTCTGGAGCACAGTACAGAGGTGGGTTACAAGAGAGCATAGACAGCATAGGAGGGCTGTTGTTGTTATACCCCCTGCCTTTCCATCTATTTATATATCTCTCTCTATATCCATCTCTCTCTGTTTCTCTTTCTCAGACATGATGGAAGTACATAGCCAATCTCTCAATTCCTCTTTCCTTCTCTCCAATGTGTGTCTCTCTCACCCTCCCAGACATCATGTGGGTTCATAGTACTTTCAGTCTCTCTCCTCCTCTCCTCTCTCGCTCTAGTCTGGCACTCATTATTCTGCAGTGTTGAGTCATCCTTCTCTCTATCTCTCTCTCTCTGATTATCACTCTCTCCCCTCCTCTATTCCCTCTTATTCTCTCCTTCCCACTACTCTGCTGATCAGGGTTATTCCATTGACTCAGTACTTGTTCATTTCAATTTCAGTATTTCAAAGGTAACATAACATGTTGATTAGATATTGATTTGTTTCTCTGTGCCAAAGCTTAACCAAAGCCTTTCTTTCTCTCATCTCTGCTCCCCTTCTCCCTCCAGGGCCCAGCACTCAGTCCCTGTACAGCCTCCAGGCCAGAATAGGAGAGCAGCCCCAGCTCCGGCAGAACAAACACAGGTTCAACGCCTTCCTCCTCGGCCTCCTCAAGTAAGACCTGGCACTTCTCTCCTAGGGTTTTTCTGTTTGACTTTTTAAATTCCAATTCTCACCTGCTTCTTGTCTCTCTGGTTCAGCATCAAGCTTATGGATTTCTGGCTGTCCCATCTCCAGTCATGCAGTGGTAAGTCTCTGAAGCCTGAAGTTCATGTCCGCAATCTATCTGTTTGAATATTAATATGTTACAATATTATTTCTCACTCCTCCCTTCACCCCACCCCCTCTCTCTCCCCCTCTGTCTCTCTCTCTCTCTCTCTCCTTCGCCTCCCTCTCTCTCTGTCAGATGTGTTGGTGACATTCTACCGGCCCTCCTCCTTCATGCGTTTGTCGTTGACTTCCTGCCAGCCTCTGTTTGAGGAGCTCCTCCTCCTGCTGCAGCCCCTCAGTCTCCTGACCCTTAACCTCGACCTGCTCTTCCAGCACCACCACCTGGATCCAGCCAATCACAGCCCAGAGATCCCCAGCCCACCCAATCAGGACCTGGGATTCAGGTTCTCGCCCCGAGGGTCCGCTTCCCAAGGCAGGGGCAGCAGCTATCTCGAGAGCCTATCAGAGCTGGACTTTGGGAGAGCAGAACCCGAGGCGACCAATCATAATGCGAGCTCGTCGTCCCTGGCCAACTCAGGGGTGGGAGGGTTGGTGGAGTCACTGAAGCCAGCGAGTCTCAGTGTGGGGCCTGCGAAGGTCTCTGGGGGTCTTGCGGAGACAAGTCCTCAGCTGATGTGGGTTCAGGAGAAAGAAATTAGGGAGCTAGCACCTCCTAATGTTGAGGAGGCCAGTCTCTCTCAACAGGCAGGACAGGTGAGCACAATTCAATGTGTGTGTGTTTGTGTCTTTGTTTGAATGCATGGGTGACTGTCCGTACCACACAGCACTTTTCTGAGCTGTTATTCTCTCCCTAGGTGATCCAGCAGGGGTGGGGGGCTGTGTTACGCTGGAGGGGCAAGCTGGGCCAGAACCTGGCTGAACTCAGCCTGTCTGCAGTACAGAACCAGGAGGGGACATCCAGAGACCCCCCAGAGCCCCAGACCAGTACCCAGGCCAGGAGTGACCCTCCTCAGGTCGATGGAGCATTGGCGGTCCCCTGGGGTTTGGGACGGCTGTTTGGAGCCTCCAATAACCCCACGATACCCACACTTCCAACCAGGTGCGCTGGTGTGTGTGTACGTGTTTGTATGATAGAGTTTTCTGATACTAGACAGTTGAAGTATCTTACTCTTATCACTGATGTATCTCTCTCCCTCCCCAGACGTCCGTCTCAGTGGTTGTCTCCAGGGGTGTCTGTTCTGACCCGGATGGTGAGCAGCAGTTCCAGCGCTAACCAGAGGAGGGCGCTGGAGCCCCAGCAGGTGGAAGAGGTGGTAGAGAGAGAGATGGAGGAGACATGGGACAACCCAAGACCCCTCAGGTATTGTAAATATTTGGAAATACACTGCTCAAAAAAATAAAGGGAACACTTAAACAACACAATTTAACTCCAAGTCAATCACACTTCTGTGAAATCAAACTGTCCACTTAGGAAGCAACACTGATTGACAATAAATTTCACATGCTGTTGTGCAAATGGAATAGACAAAAGGTGGAAATTATAGGCAATTAGCAAGACACCCCCAATAAAGGAGTGATTCTGCAGGTGGTGACCACAGACCACTTCTCAGTTCCTATGCTTCCTGGCTGATGTTTTGGTCACTTTTGAATGCTGGCGGTGCTTTCACTCTAGTGGTAGCATGAGACGGAGTCTACAACCCACACAAGTGGCTCAGGTAGTGCAGCTCATCCAGGATGGCACATCAATGCGAGCTGTGGCAAGAAGGTTTGCTGTGTCTGTCAGCGTAGTGTCCAGAGCATGGAGGCGCTACCAGGAGACAGGCCAGTACATCAGGAGACGTGGAGGAGGCCGTAGGAGGGCAACAACCCAGCAGCAGGACCGCTACCTCCGCCTTTGTGCAAGGGGGAGCACTGCCAGAGCCCTGCAAAATGACCTCCAGCAGGCCACAAATGTGCATGTGTCAGCATATGGTCTCACAAGGGCTCTGAGGATCTCATCTCGGTACCGAATGGCAGTCAGGCTACCTCTGGCGAGCACATGGAGGGCTGTGCGGCTCCACAAAGAAATGCCACCCCACACCATGACTGACCCACCGCCAAACCGGTCATGCTGGAGGATGTTGCAGGCAGCAGAACGTTCTCCACGGCGTCTCCAGACTCTGTCACATGTGCTCATGTGCTCAGTGTGAACCTGCTTTCATCTGTGAAGAGCACAGGGCGCCAGTGGCGAATTTGCCAATCTTGGTGTTCTCTGGCAAATGCCAACATCCTGCACGGTGTTGGGCTGTAAGCACAACCCCCACCTGTGGACGTCGGGCCTTCATGGAGTCTGTTTCTGACCGTTTGAGCAGACACATGCACATTTGTGGCCTGCTGGAGGTCATTTTGCAGGGCTCTGGCAGTGCTCCCCCTTGCACAAAGGCGGAGGTAGCGGTCCTGCTGCTGGGTTGTTGCCCTCCTACGGCCTCCTCCACGTCTCCTGATGTACTGGCCTGTCTCCTGGTAGCGCCTCCATGCTCTAGACACTACGCTGACAGACACAGCAAACCTTCTTGCCACAGCTCGCATTGATGTGCCATCCTGGATGAGCTGCACTACCTGAGCCACTTGTGTGGGTTGTAGACTCCGTCTCATGCTACCACTAGAGTGAAAGCACCGCCAGCATTCAAAAGTGACCAAAACATCAGCCAGGAAGCATAGGAACTGAGAAGTGGTCTGTGGTCACCACCTGCAGAATCACTCCTTTATTGGGGGTGTCTTGCTAATTGCCTATAATTTCCACCTTTTGTCTATTCCATTTGCACAACAGCATGTGAAATTTATTGTCAATCAGTGTTGCTTCCTAAGTGGACAGTTTGATTTCACAGAAGTGTGATTGACTTGGAGTTACATTGTGTTGTTTAAGTGTTCCCTTTATTTTTTTGAGCAGTGTATATCTAGATTACATGTTTAGTTTGTTCAGTTCAGTTGTCATGACTGTCTATGACGGTGTTACGTCATTCTTATGATACTTTTTTCACAGCAGTATCACTTATTTTTCTCTCTTTCTCAGGTCAGTCAGAACACTATGCGACCACTCTGGCACAGGGGCGGAGCTAAGCTTCCAGAAAGGGGAGGAGTTAGTGGTTTTAGGGGGTGTCGATCACGACTGGATTCGCTGTCGTCAGGGAGACCGAGAGGGGCTCGTACCCATTGGCTACGCCTCACTGATCCTGTGATTTCAGACACCTGATCAGAGTTTTGATTGTTTGAATATATCTGGGGGAGGGAAAATTAAGTCATAAAGCTATAGTGTATTTTGGCAACCATAGAGAGGCTGTGGCGAAGTCCCAATGCTCTCAGAGAAATAGTTCACCCCCGAATCTAAGTTCAAATCACATTTTTATATCTCTAAAGTGGTCCAAAGTCATATGTCAGGGTTCCCCAACTGGCGGCCCATGATTTTATTTGGCCCCCAAGTTTTCTGAGCAAAGGGTTAGGGTTACTTGTTGGACATAAAATACTAAAATCAGTAAATGTTGGAAATCTGTTCCAAAGTATTCCCACACATAGAGATGTGATTGTTTACAAATCTAAGCAAGGTTTGAAATGATTATATTTTAGTCAAATGTTATATCTGTTTGGGCTTCTTGCGGTCAATTTGCATCTACAAATGATTAGTGATTATGTTCCAGCCCCCTGACCATCCGTGGCTGAATCTAGTTGATGATCTCTGGTCTAAGTGATTTAGTTCAGTCCTTATGCCACACCATCTGTTGTGTAGATCCCACTATATGCACTGGTAGAAATCTGCAAAACTCAATCCCTAAAGAACGGTACCATCTAATGCCATCTAATTAGGGGGATTTAATGAAGATTTAATTTAGCTCACCAGATGGTGTGGAATATGGACCCAGCACGACTTCAGACCACTTTTGAAGTGTGAAAACTTCAGACAAACACTTATCTTGGTGTGGACTATCCCTTTAAATGTCCTGCATTCATCATCTCTCTTGGTGACCACTGATCTGAGAAGGATAAAGGTTTGTAGAATTCTATTCATAGGTTGCACCTCAGTCACATGATGCCAAGCAGCCATCGGCGGTGCACTAAAGTGGTGATAAGCCCAGTCGACTAAGTCTAAATTACAATATAGTGCCTGTGGAAATACGGTGACGTTGCTAAAGTAGTCAAATATGTAGTAGGAAACAACTTTCCCAGCATGATCATGTCGTCAAATGTACTTTAGACAGATGGCAACGTCATCATCTAGCAAAAATAGCTAGCAAAGCTGACGTTAGCTAGTCACATTCAGGTGGCCTCCCCTCAATTTAAGCTAGTTAGCTAATGTTATACTGCATCTAAAGTCTATCTGGTGACATCAAAATGATGACGAAAGATTTTCCCAATAATTATTTGACTGTTTTTGAATTATTGTATTTCCAGGCCACTGAAATGCACTTTCGATGAAATCTTCCTCCGCGCTTATTGACGATGCATTGCGTAGAATGCTCAGTCGGGCATCAGTCCAAACGAACGTTAAAACAATATTGTGATGAAACATGCAACCAATGCATTCAGCTTATCCAGACACTTTCAGATCAGCAGTCACTATGGGAAGATTTATAGCCTGGTAGCCAGGTTTCTGCTCTAGCCAACTCCTTAGTCTCAGACCCAGACCTTGCCGCCAGGCTAACCGGTGAAGGGAGCCATGGTAGAGTATTGGAGCGTAGCCCCTGTTACGTAACGTAGTACCATAGTGAAATGTAGCTGTTTTCTGTGTTCTATTTGACCTTTCACCCCTATTGATCTCTCACCTCTTTCGCTTGGTCTGTGTGTGTGTGTGTGTGTGTGTGTGTGTTTGACATGTTCCCACTTCAATTAATAGTCAGTTTAAAAAGGATAACTATTTGACTGTATAAATATACATACATAATATATAGGTATATGAATATAGATTAATTTAACCGAGATAGATAGATAACCAAGAGAAAACAGATAATCAAACGTTACTATAGATAAGGTTGATCATGAATCAAATTGATAAGTGATCTGGCCTTTTATCCCCAACTCACCAGTCACTACTCTGTAGTCATTATACACACGGACAGCTCCAGTGTTTTTGTCAATTATTGGAATCCAGTGGCTTCATCTTAGTGTGTGTTGTATGCATTGTCTTGACTTCATATCTTCATCATAACCTGATAGATTTAGTCTCATACCTTTACACTGTATTTATTGTATAATGAATGCTTTGAGTGAATGCAGCAGGGTTGGGCTCAATATGGCAGTCAATTCAGGAAGTAAACTGAAATTCCAATTTGATGATTGAAATAGGGGCCTCTGTTTTTAATGACTTCTTAATGAATTGAAAAGGAGAAGCTATTTATGTTTTTTAATTAGCTGATTTTAAATTCAAATCACTTCCTGAATTGGCAGCCTTCAATTCGAATTGAGCCCAACCCTTGAATGCAGAAGAGTATCTATCTATATGACACATATCTATCTAAAGGACATTCAAGTATCCAACAGTATATAAGTATAACTGGCATAGCAATGCTGTAACTTCAATCAGTCCACACCTCTTAAACCTCACTAACACATACTACTCCGTGCTTATGGAAATATCAATGCTTTGAGACAGACAGATAAACAGACAGATGAACAGACAGATAAACAGATGAACAGACAGATAAACAGATGAACAGACAGATAAACAGACAAACAGACAGATAAACAGACAGACAAACAGACAGATAAACAGACAAACAGACAGATAAACAGACAGATAAACAGACAAACAGACAGATAAACAGACAGACAAACAGACAAACAGACAGATAAACAGTCTGAGGGACTTGAGACCTGTCTCTTTCTACTCAGCCCAGGGATGATCAACTCTAGTCTGGTTACTTTTCCTTTACCTCATAGATCAATTAGTATCTTTGATTCCCCAGATATTTAACTTGACTGGTTACCTGGGCGTTACTAAGTCTGACTACAAGTTAATTCAAAAGGCTACTGAGACCAGTAGACAATGTGGGTTTCCAGGGCCATAGTTGTACGTTCCTGACCGAGACTATCCAAGCTTTCAGATGAAGCAGTAAGCTACTTCCTGATGTACCGTATGTATATGAAGATACCACGACTGTCAAGCCTATGTGTTTGAGGAAGAGGCTGCCCTTCCCCCAACCGTACCTCAGCTCTCATATGTTCCTTCTTTCCCTACCTGTCATGCTAACCCGTGTAAGGTCATCATTTTAATACCGTAGTAACGATGGTGGTAGTAGAATAACGTTAAATTAATCATGTTTATTACTATGTTTATCTTCTGATTTGGTTGGTAGTTATTCTGTAGGCTTGGTAATGATGATGCATATGATGTACTTCTCAAAGGCTTCTGGTTTAAAGGAACTGTTTGTTTGCTGTTTTTTTTGTTTTGTCACTTGCGGGTGACATGGCGCTTCTTGAAGAGTTCAGGTTACTTGAGGAATGAAGAATAAAACATATTACCCATAAATTCAAATTCAATGGGAATATCGCTCTTTTGATTGGTCAGAAAAAATATAAAAGGTTACCATGCCAACAAGCCAAGTGGTGTAGCACAGGGTTAGTGTCCCTATGACAACCCTATGACAACATTAGATTGGAAACATTGTAACTTTGCAATTGCATTACACAGGCTACTTTACCAAATCTTCCACCAAATGCAATGGTATGGCACTAGCTAGTATGTCACCAACCTAACTAACTAATCCAAATCGCTGCGTGTCTCAAGACAATGTGTAGCTAGAATAGATGTTTACCAACCGTGGAGCCACTGTGTGTCATGGCCAGTCACACTAAACCCCTGGTTTTCTAAAGGCTTTAGCTGGGTCACGGCATCAAAACAAGCTAGACAACTACTTTCTTAGGCCTGTAAATTGACATGAATCGTTTTAGAGCTATCTATAATGTATTTTAATTACAGCTTGTAGTAAATTAGGCTGTATGAGGGAGGAGCTAGTTAGTGTCAGCAAGGCCCACCATTCAATGTGCCATGCCTAGATGCAGGTGAAGGGTAAACCTAACTTCAGGAAATACACATGGTCTGTGATGGTAACAATCTCAGTATGTTGACATGGATTTTATAGTTATTTTTTGTCGTTGATTCGGGTATATTTTCCATTGTGTGAGATGATCCATGATAAATGCATTGATTTGTATGAAAAGCTGTACATTTATTGGATGTGGTATTTATTGACCCTGGAGTCCCTGAAAGGTATATACCTCTGTTGTATTTGTCCCCTCACGTCTATCTCTCTATCTATCTGGGGTTTTGTGTGTATCACAGGAGGTTGGTTGCACCTTAATTGGGGAGGACGGGCTCGTGGTAATGGCTGGAGAGGAATATGTGGAATGGTATCAAATACATTAAACACCTGGTTGCCAGGTGTTTGATGCCATTCCATTTGCTCAGTTCCAGCCATTATTATGAGCCGTCCTCCCCTCAGCAGCCTCCACTGGTGTGTGTGTGTGTGTGTGTGTGTGTGTGTGTGTGTGTGTGTGTGTGTGTGTGTGTGTGTGTGTGTGTGTGTGTGCACGTATGTGCGAGCGAACGAGCATGTGTCTGTGTGTGTAGCAGTGGGTTCTGTATCTCTCTGGTGTGATGTAGCCTGCCCTGTACCTCACTGTTCCATAGTGTACTGTGTCCCTGTAGCGTCAGTCAGTGTCCGACTCCCGCATGTGCTTGTTTGTAAATACCCAATAAATAATCAACATAAACCAAACCTCAAAGTCTCTCATGTGTCTCATTTCTTCTCTATTCCCCTCAAACTCATATCTGGACCTCAAAGCCAGTTCCACTGTGTTTTTTTATTGTTCCCCTCTAATGAGGGACTGATTTAGACCTGGGACACCAGGTGGGTGCAATTCATTATCAGGTAGAACAGAAAAGCAGCAGGCTCCGGACCTCGTAGGGTCAGAGTTGAATAACCCTACTCTATTCCATCGAGCTATGGCGAATGTTTGCCTAGAAAGTATGTGGTACCTCGATATTAAAGCCATTCCAATCAAAGAGCTTAGTGTATGTTTTCATCTGACCTAGCCACTTCTGTCAGAGCAGTGAAGGGGAGTGCATGAGGGAAGATCGAGGGAAGGACTTACTCTCTGAAATGAGAAACTATCCCTGTTTGAATACTTTAAATGATTTCCTCATTAAAGTACCCACAGACCTGAGAGGGAGGGATTGGCTAGGCAGCTTTAGCTCACACATGCAGTGGAGGCTCGTGGGAGGAGCTATAGGCGGACGGGTTCATTGTAATGGCTGGAATGGAATTGATGGAACGGACTGGTTGCCATATGTTTGTTTAGTACCGTTCCATTAATTCCATTCCAGCCTTTACAATGAACCTGTCCGCCTATAGCTCCTCCCACCAGTCTCCATTTACACATAGCCTATATAATCACATACAGATCAGTGATTTGCTGAAGGTAAGGAGGAGAGAAGGGCCTCAGTCCTGCCTGTCTGTCCTCTTGAGGTCACGTCCTCAGATGAGGGTCGTGATGGAGGAAAACGCTGTATCACCTGGCCATTGGAGTCATTCAGCTTTACACCAACAGATGGTGCTGTATATCACACATTTACATTTTGGTTATTTAGCAGTCGCTCCATTACGTGTAATGAATATCCCACCAGTTATGCAGCGTCTTCATAAGGATGGAGGAGCAGCGATATTCTTGGGCCTGTGATAGTATGAAGGGTTAAGTGGTTTAGAATATAACAAGTCCACAATGCTTTGTAAACAAAAACGCCATTTTATTGTTATTGATAATAAGGTCAATGTTTGAAATTACATTCTGTCAGATGAACTGTGGTATTTTCTCCAAAGACAGGTTATAAACAGCAATTTAAATTGTACAACAAAGGGCTGGATTCTCACCGCATCGCAGAAGTATCACGGGAGATCTGCGTTATAGCTCCATTTAAATTTAAAGGCAATGTTCCCGCGTTCGTGGAGACTGCATTCACGATAAACACTGCATATGTCGGCTTAATCGGAAATGACCTTTACACTTTAATGCGATCTTCCGCGATACGGATTGAATCCAGCCCAAAGTTACATTTCATGCAAACTACATAAATAACCCTTCACTATATTGATAAATGCTATAATATTCCTAATCACCCATTGGCAATAGTGAGTGAAGCAAATACACAGGTCAACTATAAAACATTCAACTTAGTGTTCAAAGTCAAACTAGAAACTGCAGCAAAGAGAACTGTACAAATGAACGGTTACAAATCTCAGATTCAATTCATTTTCCTGATTGTCTGACCAAATAAAAAGAGAACATTCCATCAGTCAGAAAAAGTAAACAGGTGAAGAAAAGAAAGTCATATACAATCATAGCAATATTTAACATAGGTCAGTTATGTTTAACACTTTGTAGCAAAATGAAGGCCTTTAACTATTAACTTTAACGCTTAGATAATAACTATCAATTATGAAATTGATTCATTACATTACTTAGGTCAATGTTACTGCATTATCATTGGTACAATATAACGATCTTGAAATGATCATATTCACTAAGGCAATAAAAACTACTTGGTTTGATACATAGAAGGGTCTCTAGCTGGTACTGGTAGTGATATTAAAGTTATTGTACTGAAATCCTTACAGGACGTATTGCTTTTGGAGATTGAACTCACTTAGGCGTCAGTTTATTTACAACATGGCACTTTTACATTAAAGGCTCGATTCAATACGTAGAGCTGAAGAGAACATTAAAGGCAATGTTCCCGCGTTAGCGGAGACTGAATTCACGGTAAAAACTGCATATGTCGGCTCAATTGAAAATTACTTTTACACCTGAATCACGCTATAGCGCCGAACTTCAGCGTCAAGGATTGAATCAAACCCGAAGTGCTGTGTATCGCGGAAGTATCGCAGAAGATCTGCATAAAAATGTAGAGGTAGGCCTCCCAAGTGGTGCAGCGGTCTATGGCAGCGGTCTATGGCACTGTATCGCAGTGTTGCGGTGTCACTACAGCCTGGGGTTCGATCCCAGGCTGTGTCACAACCGGCTGTGACCGGGAGTCCCATAGGGCGGCGCACAATTGGCCCAAGGTTGTCCGGGTTAGTGGAAGGTTTGGCCCGGGGGGGCCTTTACTTGGCTCATCGCCCTCTAGCGACTCCTTGTGGCAGGCCAGGCACCTGCAAGCTGACAGTCGTCAGTTGGCCGGTGTTTCCTCCGACACATTCCGGGTTAAGCAAGCAGGTGTTAAGAAGCGCGGCTTGGGTCACGCTTTGGAGGACGCATGACTTGACCTTCACATATCCGAGCCCATTGGGTAGTTACAGCGATGAGACAAGATCGTAATTGGATCGCAATTGGATATCACAAAAAAAGGGGTAAAATTGTAAAAAATTATATTGTCATGGTAATTTCAGATTGAGCCGACATGCAGCGTTTACCGTGAATGTAGTCTGCGAGAACACGGGAACATTTCCTTTACATTTAAATCGAGCTATAACGCGGATCTTCCACAATACGAATTTAATCCAGCCTTAAGACTCTATGGTCTCCATCCATCCCTTCCGCCCTCTCTGACTAGTAAATCAGACTGTCACTGGTCTGCTGACCGTCTGTCAATCATTCTCAATGGTACAGTAAACAACAACACCCTCATTCCTCTCAGAAACAAAGCCCAAAATCATCTTTATAACAAATCATTTCAGGGAAGCTTTTTCCCCCCAACACTAGTGCAAAGTTAGCTGAACTGAGCTACTTGGAAGAAGAAGAGAGACTGAGCTGAGATTTCCCCCCTCCTTCCTTCCTTGTCCTCTCTCACCAATCATGTCTGCCGCAGCTTCAAGAGTATGTTGTTCAGTCGCTCCTTCCGGACCTCCCTCCAGCCCTCCTCCTCCACCTGTTTCTTCTCCTCTTGTCTGTTCTCAGTGAGCTGTGGTGGGGTAGATGCGACATTAGGAGTTAGTTATAACAATTAGTGACACAGACAAAGAACTCCATATGAATACTTCAAGACAGCCCTCATGGGAGACACTAATGAGTGAATATCTTTACAGTTACAGTACAGAGGAGAGCACTCAGAGGAGAGCACTCAGAGGAGAGCACTCAGAGGAGAGCACTCACATGGGGCGTGGTGCTGAGGGGGTTATGGGGGCACTGGGGATCACGAAGGGGCTCACTAGTCCACACAACCTTCTTCTTCCCCGCCATTTGTCGACCTAGAGGGAGGGGAAAGAACCTTAGTGCCCATGGATGGTATTTTGTGTGTGTGTGTGTGTGTGTGTGTGTGTGTGTGTGTGTGTGTGTGTGTGTGTGTGTGTGTGTGTGTGTCTGTGTGTCTGTGTGTGTGTATATATACATATATATATATATATACACACAGTAGATGTCCTTAAAATTCCCTTATGAGTGTCTGTTCTTTGCTGGAGACTGTTTGCTGGAAATACATTTTGGTTGATAGTTTATGGGGAAAGCTGAACCTAGCTGGATGTTCTTGGACGGCAGTGAAGACATGACAGAAATGGGAAAGCACTTATTCTGTGGTTGGAAAACTGCTGTGTGTGTAATGCTGAATATGATATGGCTCAATAAATACTGTAAAACAGAGAGCTAAACTGAGCACTGAGATGAACACACACACATCTATGTCCATATAAACATACACTCAGTACAATACTACTGAAAGACAATGAACACATTTAAAATAAAACACACTGACACACAGGCGCACACACAGAGGCGTGCGAGCACACACACACACACACACACACACACCTACAAAAACTTAAACTAACACACACACTTGCTTCATGGACCTGACATGATGTGGCTGTTGTTGTCCCCAGTAGCTACATAGCTGGAAACTCCTCCTCCATCTTTCTCTCGTTCCCCCTCTCTCCCCCTCCTCAGGCGTATCTGTCTGTCTCTGACCCTCTCCCAGTTCCTCAAAAGGAACACGTGGTGCTTCAGGACGAACACCCTGACAATCAAACAAATACATAAATAAGATCATTATTTTGAGAAATGCACAGGAACTACTAGTCTGCACCTCCATGTGTATTGACATGGCGTGTTGTCTTCTGTCTTTACCCGTCACTGGTGGTCATAGGCTCCATGTCCAGGTAGGGAAACAGCTTCCTACTGGGACTGGAACCCTCCTCCTGGGGAGAGGGAGGGAGGGACACCCCTGTCTGGTGACTGGAACACTCCTCCTGGGGAGAGGGAGGGAGGGACACCCCTGTCTGGTGACTGGAACACTCCTCCTGGGGAGAGGGAGGGAGGGACACCCCTGTCTGGTGACTGGAACACTCCTCCTGGGGAGAGGGAGGGAGGGACACCCCTGTCTGGTGACTGGACAGGCTCTTCTCTTTTGGTTGGTCTGGGAGGAAAACAAAGACAGACAGAGAGATAATGAGGTATGGACCCCTCCACACAGACTGAACACTTTCAACGTGTCACTGCAACAGTGGGATGTCGTCGTCCCCCCCCTCAACCAAGTAGGGTGGTAAGTCATGTTGAAGTCAAGTATTGATGTACACACTACAGTACAAACGTACAAACGTTGTGTATGGTATGCACCGCATGCACATACAGGAGCCAGCTGTGACTTTAGGGTACTCACAGGATGAGATCTCTCTGGTCAGAGGAACATCTGGCTCTTTGTGGAGCTGGAACACACAGAGACATGGTCATTCAAGTGAGTGAGTTTATTCTGTGTGTGTGTGTTTGTGCAATGTGTATAGTGTGTGTTACACACCTGGTTGTGCCTGAAGAGCCACATGACGTCAAAGGGCAACTGAAAGTCAATACGTCTCATTCTTAGGTACTTCCCTGTGAGAGAAAGGGGGGTGTTAAAAACCTGACACACACACACACACACACACACACACACACACACACACACACACACACACACACACACACACACACACACACACACACACACACACACACACACACACACACACACACACACACACACACACACACACACACACACACACACTTCGTTCTGTTAGGTGACCTAACCTGAGATATGCTTAACACCCCGGCAGTCCTACTACAATCTAAGCTAGATGCCCTCAATCTCACACAAATGATCAAGGAACCCACCAGGAACAACTCTAAATCCGAAAACATGGGCACCCTCATAGATATTATCCTGACCAACTTGCCCTCCAAATACACCTCTGCTGTTTTCAATCAGGATCTCAGCGATCACTGCCTCATTGCCTGCATCCAATATGGGTCCACAGTCAAACGACTACCCCTCATCCCTGTCAAACGCTCCCTAAAACACTTCTGCGAGCAGGCCTTTATAATCGACCTGACCCGGGTATCCTGGAAGGATATTGACCTCCTCCCGTCAGTAGAGGATGCCTGGTCGTTCTTTAAAAGTAATTTCCTCACCATCTTAAATAAGCATGCCCCTTTGAAAAAATGTAGAACTAAGAACAGATATAGCCCTTGGTTCACCCCAGAACTGGCTGCCCTTGACCAGAACAAAAACATCCTGTGGCGGACTGCACTAGCATCGAATAGTCCCTGCGATATGCAACTTTTCGGGGAAGTCAGGAACCAATACACGCAGTCAGTTAGGAAAGCAAAGGCTAGCTTTTTCCAACAGAAATTTGCATCCTGTAGCTCTAACTCCAAAAAGTTTTGGGACACTGTAAAGTCCATGGAGAATAAGAGCACCTCCTCCCAGCTGCCCACTGCACTGAGGCTAGGAAACACTGTCACCACTGACAAATCCTCGATAATCGATAAATTCAATAAGCATTTCTCTACAGCTGGCCATGCTTTCCTCCTAGCTACCCCAACTCCGGCCAACAGCTCCGCACCCCCTGCAGCTACTTGCCCTGCAGCTACTTGCCCAAGCCTCCCCAGCTTCTCATTCATCCAAATCCAGATAGCAGATGTTCTGAAAGAGCTGCAAAACCTGGACCCGTATAAATCAGCTGGGATAGACAATCTGGACCCTCTCTTTCTAAAATGATCTGCCGCCATTGTTGCAACCCCTATTACCAGTCTGTTCAACCTCTCTTTCGTATCGTCCGAGATTCCTAAAGATTGGAAAGCTGCCGCGGTCATCCCCCTCTTCAAAGGGGGTGACACTCTAGACCCAAACTGTTACAGACCTATATCCATCCTGCCCTGCCTTTCAAAAGTTTTTGAAAGCCAAGTTAACAAACAGATCACTGACCATTTCGAATCCCACCGTACCATCTCCGCTGTGCAATCCGGTTTCCGAGCTGGTCATGGGTGCACCTCAGCCACGCTCAAGTTACTAAACGATATCATAACCGCCATCGATAAAAAACAGTACTGTGCAGCCGTATTCATCGACCTGGCCAAGGCTTTCGACTCTGTCAATCACCACATTCTTATCGGCAGATTCAACAGCCTTGGTTTCACAAATGACTGCCTCGCCTGTTTCACCAACTACTTCTCAGACAGAGTTCACTGTGTCAAATCGGAGGGCCTGTTATCCGGACCTCTGGCAGTCTCTATGGGGGTACCACAGGGTTCAATTCTCGGGCCGACTCTTTTCTCTGTATATATTAACGATGATGCTCTTGCTGCGGGTGATTCCTTGATCCACCTCTACGCAGACGACACCATTCTGTATACATCTGGCCCTTCTTTGGACACTGTGCTAACAAACCCCCAAACGAGCCTCAATGCCATACAACATTCCTTCCGTGGCCTCCAACTGCTCTTAAACGCTAGTAAAAACTAAATGCATGCACTTCAACCGATCGCTGCCCGCACCCGCCCGCCCGACCAGCATCACTAATCTGGACAGTTCTGACCTAGAATATGTGGACAACTACAAATACCTAGGTGTCTGGCTAGACTGTAAACTCTCCTTACAGACTCATATTAAACATCTCCAATCCGAAATTAAATCCAGAATCGGATTCCTAATTCGCAACAAAGCCTCCTTCACTCACGCCGCCAAACTTACCCTAGTAAAACGGACTATCCTACCGATCCTCGACTTCGGCGATGTCATTTACAAAATAACCTCCAATACTCTACTCAGCAAACTGGATGCAGTCAATCACAGTGCCATCCGTTTTGTCACCAAAGCCCCATATACCACCCACCACTGCGACCTGTATGCTCTCGTCGGCTGGCCCTCGCTACATATTCGTCGCCAGACCCACTGGCTCCAGGTCATCTATACGTCTATGCTAGGTAAAGCACCGCCTTATCTCAGCTCACTGGTCACGATAACAACACCCACCCGTAGCACGCGCTCCAGCAGGTATATCTCACTGGTCATCCCCAAAACCAACACCCCCTTTGGCCACCTTTCCTTCCAGTTCTCTGTTGCGAATGACTGGAACGAATTGCAAAAATCGCTGAAGTTGGAGACTTATATCTCCCTCACTAACTTAAACATCAGCTATCTGAGCAGCTTACCGATCGCTGCAGCTGTACACAGCCCATCTAACTACCTACCTCATCCTCATATTGTTTTAATGTACTTTTTTTGCACACCAGTATTTCTACTTGAACATCATCATCTGCACATCTATCACTCCAGTGTTAATTTGCTAAATTGTAATTACTTCACTACTATGGCCTATATATTGCCTTACCTCCTTACTTCATTTGCACACATTGTATATAGACTTTTCTATTGTATTATTGACTGTATGTTTGTTTATTCCATGTGTAACTCTGTGCTGTTGTTTCTGTCACACTGCTTTGCTTTATATTGGCCAGGTCGCAGTTGTAAATGAGAACTTGTTCTCAACTGGCCTACCTGGTTAAATAAAGGTGAAATCATTTAAAAAATAAATACAACTCACTCACCAACATGTATGGGAGCAGGCAGGAGGCTGTAGTCTTGTTCTCCTGGTGTATATTCCAGTCTCTCTCTGTTCAGCTGGTTCTGAGAGGAGGGACTGGGGAAGAGACACATTTACACAATGAAATGAATAGAATACACACCATTTGTGAAATCAATTCAGAGTATGTGAAGTTAGTTTGTATGAACGGGTGCATGATAACTCACTCTGTAGTTTTGTAGTCATCTGAGTAGAGCCCCGCCCTCTGAAACCTCTTCCTAGGCAGCTGGTCAGCTCCCTTATCTGATTGGCTGGCCGGGGTTAGGGATGGAGTTTGGGTTAGCTCTGATTGGCCTGTGCATATGGAGGGGGTGTGGGTGACTGGCTCACCTTCACCAGAACTAAGAGGAAGGAATAGTGAGAGAGCGAGAGATAGGATAGAGAGAAAGAAAAAGAGAGAGAAAGGGCACTGGCTTAGCACACAGTGCTGTCAACCATGTGTTAATACACTTTGTCTGTGTGAGGTATTAAGTCTTCAGTGCACATCTAGCAGCTAGTTGCAGGGTATGTAAAATAGCATGCATTTTCTAGACTTTCTCAGTAACGTTTTGATCGCTGTGGGAGTGAAATGTTGTTGCGTTAAACTTTGCGACCATCTGCGAGGGCACTCGCTGAGTCAGTTGGGATAAGGGTGAGTTCTGACGGTTTACCTTTGGAGACAGGATGGATGCTCAAACTCCTCTTTCTCAATGCGCCTCCTCTTCCGTCTTCTCCTCCTCTGGCTCTGAATCACAGCTTCAATCACCTCTTGTACTGAATCTCCTCCCCCTCTGTTTCTGTCTCTGTTCTGGACGTCTGTCTCAGTTGGAGGGTTTGGTTGGCTTGTAGGACAGAGGAAGGGGGAGACCAAAGGGGAGGCTAGAGGTTTCTTCCTGGGTCGTCCAGGCCCTCTCTTAGCCCCAAAACTTTGACCGGTTCTCAGCCACTTCAGTTGCCTCCTGCTCAGGTCATAGTGTGGGTCTTGAGTCCAGAGAGAAGTCATTGGAGCGAGGACAGGGAGCGAGAGAGAGAGATGAGAGAGGTGGGAGACAGAGGGAAGAGAAAGGGAATGATTGGGAAATAAAGAGAGGGGAAGAGAGAGAGAGAGGAGAGGTGTATATGTATCAGTAACTGAAACAGCAGCAGTCTGTCTCAGTGTGTCCCTGGGATGGGGTGACTCTACACTTACATTGGAATGCTGCCTGGAATTCCCCTCAAATCATATACTCCCCTTCTGGGAATCACAACAAGCAGTCAAGCACACACACACACACACACACACACACACACACACACACACACACACACACACACACACACACACACACACACACACACACACACACACACACACACACACACACACACACACACACACACACGGTATGCACCAGAGGAGGCTGGTGGAATGAGCTTTAGGAGGACGGGCTCATTGTAGTGGCTGGAATAGAATCATTGGAACAGAGTCAATCTTTCCATGTATTTGATGTGTTTGGCACCATTCTATTGATTCCATTCCAGGCATTACAAAGAGCCCATCCACCTATCTCTCCTCCCACAAGCCCCCTCTGGTATACACACACACACACACACACACACACACACACACACACACACACACACACACACACACACACACACACACACACACACACACACACGTGCGCGCACAAACACCCACACACACGCAAACACCACACACACAAATTATACATTAGAATGTGTGTGTGGGCTGTGCGTGTGCGTGCTCAGTCACATATGTGTCTGGTTAGATGATGTGCGACTGCCAAACAAAATTATCCTCCCTCCTCCCCTCTCAAAAACAACTCTCTACCTCCCTTCCTCTGCCCTCCCTCACTATCAGTCCCCCGCCATCCCTCTATCCATCACTTCTCCTCAAGTATCTCCTTTCTTCCCATCTTTCCAAAATTCCCCAACATTAACACTGACTGAGCAGCCTTTCCTTCTAGGGTTTTTCTAGCCAGCCAGTGTACAGGACAGTATGTTGGCCAGCCAGCCAGGCAGTGTAGAGTACAGTATGTTGGCCAGCCAGCCAGCCAGTGTACAGGACAGTATGTTGGCCAGCCAGCCAGGCAGTGTCAGGCAGTGTAGAGTGCAGTATGTTGGCCAGCCAGTATACAGGACAGTATGTTGGCCAGCCAGCCAGCCAGTGTACAGGACAGTATGTTGGCCGGCCAGCCAGCCAGCCAGCAGTGTACAGTATAGTATGTTGGCCAGCCAGCCAGCCAGGCAGTGGCCAGCCAGCCAGTGTACTGTACAGTATGTTGGCCAGCCAGCCAGCCAGGCAGTGGCCAGCCAGCCAGTGTACTGTACAGTATGTTGGCCGGCCAGCCAGCCAGGCAGTGTACAGCAAGTCAAATTAAATGAAGCTTTATTTACACAGCACATTTCAGACATTGAATGCAACGCAATGTGCTTCACATAAAAAATAAAACATATGAAAATAAAATATTTACTACACCACAAACATAAGAGGATAAAAAACTAAAGAATAACAATAAAACCTGAATGACTAAAAAGCACCCTAAGGAAAAGCAAAGGTGTGTTTTAAGATCTATTTTAAATATGTCCACAGTTTCGGCCCCCCTCAGGTTCTCTGGCAGGCTATTCCAGAGGCAGGGGGCATAATAACTAAAGGCTGCCTCTCCATGCCTCTTGGTCCTAGGCTTTGGGATAGTTAAAGGCCAGTGCCAGAGGACCTACTGGGTACATAACTTAATTGACATGCATTGGGGTGCACAATTGTGGATTGTTTTAAAAACCAATAGAATAATCTTTAAATTAATTCTAAAACTCACAGTGCAGAGACCTTAAAACCAGTGTAATATGTTCTCTCAGTCTGGTCTTGGTCAGTACCCGTGCTGCAGCATTCTGTATGTTTTGCAGTTGACCAATGGCTTTCTTGGGTAGACCAGACAGGAGAGCATTACAGTAGTCAAGCCTGTTTGTAATAAAAGCATGGATGAGTCTCTCTGGATCAGCCTGAGAGAGAAACGGCCACACCTTGGCAATGTTCCTCAGGTGGCAAAAAGCTATTTTGGTCACATTCCTAATGTGTGATTCAAGTTCAGAATCAAGTTCAGAATCTAAAATAACACCTAACTTTATAGTATTACACTTACTGTATTTTGGCAAGCCAGCCAGGCAGGCAGTGTACAGTACCGTATGTTGGCCAGCCAGCCAGCCAGGCAGTGTAGAGTACAGTATGTTGGCCAGCCAGCCAGCCAGGCAGTGTACAGTACCGTATGTTGGCCAACCAGCCAGGCAGTGAACAGTACAGTATGTTGGCCAGCCAGCCAGCCAGGCAGTGTACAGTACAGTATGTTGGCCAGCCAGCCAGCCAGCCAGGCAGTGTACAGTACCGTATGTTGGCCAGCCAGCCAGCCAGGCAGTGTACAGTACAGTATGTTGGCCAGCCAGCCAGCCAGGCAGTGTACAGTACCGTATGTTGGCCAGCCAGGCAGGCAGGCAGTGTACAGTACCGTATGTTGGCCAGCCAGGCAGTGTACAGTACCGTATGTTGGCCAGCCAGACAGGCAGGCAGTGTACAGTACCGTATGTTGGCCAGTCAGCCAGCCAGGCAGTGTACAGTACTGTATGTTGGCCAGCCAGCCAGCCAGGCAGTGTACAGTACCGTATGTTGGCCAGCCAGGCAGGCAGGCAGTGTACAGTACCGTATGTTGGCCAGCCAGCCAGGCAGGCAGTGTACAGTACAGTATGTTGGCCAGCCAGCCAGCCAGGCAGTGTACAGTACCGTATGTTGGCCAGCCAGGCAGGCAGGCAGTGTACAGTACCGTATGTTGGCCAGCCAGCCAGCCAGGCAGTGTACAGTACTGTATGTTGGCCAGCCAGCCAGGCAGGCAGTGTACAGTACCGTATGTTGGCCAGCCAGCCAGGCAGGCAGTGTACAGTATGTTGGCCAGCCAGCCAGCCAGGCAGTGTACAGTACTGTATGTTGGCCAGCCAGCCAGGCAGGCAGTGTACAGTACCGTATGTTGGCCAGCCAGCCAGGCAGTGTACAGTACAGTATGTTGGCCAGCCAGGCAGGCAGGCAGTGTACAGTACAGTATGTTGGCCAGCCAGCCATGCAGTGTACAGTACAGTATGTTGGCCAGCCAGCCAGCCAGGCAGTGTACAGTACTGTATGTTGGCCAGCCAGCCAGCCAGGCAGTATACAGTACCGTATGTTGGTCAGCCAGCCAGCCAGGCAGTGTAGAGTACAGTATGTTGGTCAGCCAGCCAGCCAGGCAGGCAGTATACAGTACAGTATGTTGGTCAGCCAGCCAGCCAGGCAGTGTACAGTACAGTATGTTGGTCAGCCAGCCAGGCAGGCAGTGTACAGTACCGTATGTTGGTCAGCCAGCCAGCCAGGCAGTGTACAGTACAGTATGTTGGTCAGCCAGCCAGCCAGGCAGGCAGTGTACAGTACAGTATGTTGGTCAGCCAGCCAGCCAGGCAGGCAGTGTACAGTACAGTATGTTGGTCAGCCAGCCAGGCAGTGTACAGTACAGTATGTTGGCCAGCCAGCCAGCCAGGCAGTGTACAGTACTGTATGTTGGCCAGCCAGCCAGGCAGTGTACAGTACAGTATGTTGGCCAGCCAGCCAGCCAGGCAGTGTACAGTACTGTATGTTGGCCAGCCAGCCAGGCAGTGTACAGTACTGTATGTTGGCCAGCCAGCCAGGCAGTGTACAGTATGTTGGCCAGCCAGGCAGTGTACAGTACAGTATGTTGGTCAGCCAGGCAGTGTACAGTACAGTATGTTGGCCAGCCAGCCAGGCAGTGTACAGTACAGTATGTTGGCCAGCCAGCCAGCCAGGCAGGCAGTGTACAGTACGGTATGTTGGCCAGCCAGCCAGCCAGGCAGGCAGTGTACAGTATGTTGGCCAGCCAGCCAGGCAGTGTACAGTACAGTATGTTGGTCAGCCAGGCAGTGTACAGGACAGTATGTTGGCCAGCAAGCCAGCCAGGCAGTGTACAGTACCGTATGTTGGCCAGCCAGGCAGGCAGGCAGTGTACAGTACCGTATGTTGGCCAGCCAGCCAACCAGGCAGTGTACAGTACAGTATGTTGGCCAGCCAGCCAGCCAGGCAGTGTACAGTACTGTATGTTGGCCAGCCAGCCAGCCAGGCAGTGTACAGTACCGTGTGTTGGCCAGCCAGGCAGGCAGGCAGTGTACAGTACCGTATGTTGGCCAGCCAGCCAGGCAGGCGGTGTACAGTACAGTATGTTGGCCAGCCAGCCAGCCAGGCAGTGTACAGTATAGTATATTGGCCAGCCAGGCAGGCAGGCAGTGTACAGTACCGTATGTTGGTCAGCCAGCCAGCCAGGCAGTGTACAGTACTGTATGTTGGCCAGCCAGCCAGGCAGGCAGTGTACAGTACCGTATGTTGGCCAGCCAGCCAGGCAGTGTACAGTACAGTATGTTGGCCAGCCAGGCAGGCAGGCAGTGTACAGTACAGTATGTTGGCCAGCCAGCCAGGCAGTGTACAGTACAGTATGTTGGCCAGCCAGCCAGCCAGGCAGTGTACAGTACTGTATGTTGGCCAGCCAGCCAGCCAGCCAGGCAGTGTACAGTACCGTATGTTGGTCAGCCAGCCAGCCAGGCAGTATAGTACAGTATGTTGGTCAGCCAGCCAGCCAGGCAGTGTAGAGTACAGTATGTTGGTCAGCCAGCCAGCCAGGCAGTGTACAGTACAGTATGTTGGTCAGCCAGCCAGGCAGGCAGTGTACAGTACCGTATGTTGGTCAGCCAGCCAGCCAGGCAGTGTACAGTACAGTATGTTGGTCAGCCAGCCAGCCAGGCAGGCAGTGTACAGTACAGTATGTTGGTCAGCCAGCCAGCCAGGCAGTGTGCAGTACAGTATGTTGGTCAGCCAGCCAGCCAGGCAGGCAGTGTACAGTACAGTATGTTGGCCAGCCAGCCAGGCAGTGTACAGTACAGTATGTTGGCCAGCCAGCCAACCAGGCAGTGTACAGTACTGTATGTTGGCCAGCCAGCCAGGCAGTGTACAGTATGTTGGCCAGCCAGGCAGTGTACAGTACAGTATGTTGGCCAGCCAGCCAGCCAGGCAGTGTACAGTACTGTATGTTGGCCAGCCAGCCAGGCAGGCAGTGTACAGTACCGTATGTTGGCCAGCCAGCCAGGCAGTGTACAGTACTGTATGTTGGCCAGCCAGGCAGGCAGTGTACAGTACCGTATGTTGGCCAGCCAGCCAGGCAGTGTACAGTACAGTATGTTGGCCAGCCAGGCAGACAGGCAGTGTACAGTACAGTATGTTGGCCAGCCGGCCAGCCAGGCAGTGTGCAGTACTGTATGTTGGCCAGCCAGCCAGCCAGCCAGGCAGTGTACAGTACCGTATGTTGGTCAGCCAGCCAGCCAGGCAGTACAGTACAGTATGTTGGTCAGCCAGCCAGCCAGGCAGTGTACAGTACTGTATGTTGGCCAGCCAGGCAGGCAGTGTACAGTACCGTATGTTGGCCAGCCAGCCAGGCAGTGTACAGTACAGTATGTTGGCCAGCCAGGCAGGCAGGCAGTGTACAGTACAGTATGTTGGCCAGCCAGCCAGCCAGGCAGTGTACAGTACTGTATGTTGGCCAGCCAGCCAGCCAGCCAGGCAGTGTACAGTACCGTATGTTGGTCAGCCAGCCAGCCAGGCAGTACAGTACAGTATGTTGGTCAGCCAGCCAGCCAGGCAGTGTAGAGTACAGTATGTTGGTCAGCCAGCCAGCCAGGCAGGCAGTGTACAGTACAGTATGTTGGTCAGCCAGCCAGGCAGTGTACAGTACAGTATGTTGGTCAGCCAGGCAGGCAGGCAGTGTACAGTACCGTATGTTGGTCAGCCAGCCAGCCAGGCAGTGTACAGTACAGTATGTTGGTCAGCCAGCCAGCCAGGCAGGCAGTGTACAGTACAGTATGTTGGTCAGCCAGCCAGCCAGGCAGTGTGCAGTACAGTATGTTGGTCAGCCAGCCAGACAGGCAGGCAGTGTACAGTACAGTATGTTGGTCAGCCAGCCAGGCAGTGTACAGTACAGTATGTTGGCCAGCCAGGCAGGCAGGCAGTGTACAGTACAGTATGTTGGCCAGCCAGCCATGCAGTGTACAGTACAGTATGTTGGCCAGCCAGCCAGCCAGGCAGTGTACAGTACTGTATGTTGGCCAGCCAGCCAGCCAGGCAGTATACAGTACCGTATGTTGGTCAGCCAGCCAGCCAGGCAGTGTAGAGTACAGTATGTTGGTCAGCCAGCCAGCCAGGCAGGCAGTATACAGTACAGTATGTTGGTCAGCCAGCCAGCCAGGCAGTGTACAGTACAGTATGTTGGTCAGCCAGCCAGGCAGGCAGTGTACAGTACCGTATGTTGGTCAGCCAGCCAGCCAGGCAGTGTACAGTACAGTATGTTGGTCAGCCAGCCAGCCAGGCAGGCAGTGTACAGTACAGTATGTTGGTCAGCCAGCCAGCCAGGCAGGCAGTGTACAGTACAGTATGTTGGTCAGCCAGCCAGGCAGTGTACAGTACAGTATGTTGGCCAGCCAGCCAGCCAGGCAGTGTACAGTACTGTATGTTGGCCAGCCAGCCAGGCAGTGTACAGTACAGTATGTTGGCCAGCCAGCCAGCCAGGCAGTGTACAGTACTGTATGTTGGCCAGCCAGCCAGGCAGTGTACAGTACTGTATGTTGGCCAGCCAGCCAGGCAGTGTACAGTATGTTGGCCAGCCAGGCAGTGTACAGTACAGTATGTTGGTCAGCCAGGCAGTGTACAGTACAGTATGTTGGCCAGCCAGCCAGGCAGTGTACAGTACAGTATGTTGGCCAGCCAGCCAGCCAGGCAGGCAGTGTACAGTACGGTATGTTGGCCAGCCAGCCAGCCAGGCAGGCAGTGTACAGTATGTTGGCCAGCCAGCCAGGCAGTGTACAGTACAGTATGTTGGTCAGCCAGGCAGTGTACAGGACAGTATGTTGGCCAGCAAGCCAGCCAGGCAGTGTACAGTACCGTATGTTGGCCAGCCAGGCAGGCAGGCAGTGTACAGTACCGTATGTTGGCCAGCCAGCCAACCAGGCAGTGTACAGTACAGTATGTTGGCCAGCCAGCCAGCCAGGCAGTGTACAGGACCGTATGTTGGCCAGCCAGCCAGCCAGGCAGTGTACAGTACCGTATGTTGGCCAGCCAGGCAGGCAGGCAGTGTACAGTACCGTATGTTGGCCAGCCAGCCAGGCAGGCGGTGTACAGTACAGTATGTTGGCCAGCCAGCCAGCCAGGCAGTGTACAGTATAGTATATTGGCCAGCCAGGCAGGCAGGCAGTGTACAGTACCGTATGTTGGTCAGCCAGCCAGCCAGGCAGTGTACAGTACTGTATGTTGGCCAGCCAGCCAGGCAGGCAGTGTACAGTACCGTATGTTGGCCAGCCAGCCAGGCAGTGTACAGTACAGTATGTTGGCCAGCCAGGCAGGCAGGCAGTGTACAGTACAGTATGTTGGCCAGCCAGCCAGGCAGTGTACAGTACAGTATGTTGGCCAGCCAGCCAGCCAGGCAGTGTACAGTACTGTATGTTGGCCAGCCAGCCAGCCAGCCAGGCAGTGTACAGTACCGTATGTTGGTCAGCCAGCCAGCCAGGCAGTATAGTACAGTATGTTGGTCAGCCAGCCAGCCAGGCAGTGTAGAGTACAGTATGTTGGTCAGCCAGCCAGCCAGGCAGTGTACAGTACAGTATGTTGGTCAGCCAGCCAGGCAGGCAGTGTACAGTACCGTATGTTGGTCAGCCAGCCAGCCAGGCAGTGTACAGTACAGTATGTTGGTCAGCCAGCCAGCCAGGCAGGCAGTGTACAGTACAGTATGTTGGTCAGCCAGCCAGCCAGGCAGTGTGCAGTACAGTATGTTGGTCAGCCAGCCAGCCAGGCAGGCAGTGTACAGTACAGTATGTTGGTCAGCCAGCCAGGCAGTGTACAGTACAGTATGTTGGCCAGCCAGCCAGCCAGGCAGTGTACAGTACTGTATGTTGGCCAGCCAGCCAGGCAGTGTACAGTACAGTATGTTGGCCAGCCAGCCAACCAGGCAGTGTACAGTACAGTATGTTGGCCAGCCAGCCAGGCAGTGTACAGTAAAGTATGTTGCCCAGCCAGGCAGGCAGTGTACAGTAAAGTATGTTGGCCAGCCAGCCAGTCAGGCAGCGTACAGTATGTTGGCCAGCCAGCCAGCCAGGCAGTGTACAGTACAGTATGTTGGCCAGCCAGCCAGGCAGTGTACAGTACAGTATGTTGGCCAGCCAGCCAGCCAGGCAGTGTACAGTACAGTATGTTGGCCAGCCAGCCAGCCAGGCAGTGTACAGTACAGTATGTTGGCCAGCCAGCCACGCAGTGTACAGTACAGTATGTTGCCCAGCCAGCCAGGCAGTGTACAGTATGTTGGCCAGCAAGCCAGCCAGGCAGTGTACAGTACAGTATGTTGGCCAGCCAGCCAGCAAGGCAGTGTACAGTACAGTATGTTGGCCAGCCAGCCAGGCAGTGTACAGTACAGTATGTTGGCCAGCCAGCCAGCCAGGCAGTGTACAGTACAGTATGTTGGCCAGCCAGCCAGCCAGGCAGTGTACAGTACAGTATGTTGGCCAGCCAGCCACGCAGTGTACAGTACAGTATGTTGCCCAGCCAGCCAGGCAGTGTACAGTATGTTGGCCAGCAAGCCAGCCAGGCAGTGTACAGTACAGTATGTTGGCCAGCCAGCCAGCAAGGCAGTGTACAGTACAGTATGTTGGCCAGCCAGCCAGCCAGCCAGCCAGTGTACAGTACCGTATGTTGGCCAGCCAGGCAGTGTACAGTACAGTATGTTGGCCAGCCAGGCAGTGTACAGTACTGTATGTTGGCCAGCCAGGCAGTGTACAGTATTGTATGTTGACCAGCCAGGCAGCCAGGCAGTGTACAGTATAGTATGTTGGCCGGCCAGCCAGGCAGACAGTGTACAGTATGTTGGCCAGCCAGCCAGCCAGCCAGCCAGGCAGACAGTGTACAGTATGTTGGCCATGCAGGCAGGCAGACAAGCAGCAGCTGAGACAGTGACACATGAACAGGACTATACATAGAGACTAGACTGGTGGTTAACTAATGACTGTGTTCTGCTCATAGCTTCATAGCCCAGGGCTCAAACAGTACAGCAGGCGGCCAACTGTCTCTGCTATGTGAAAACCTGCTGTCACTGTGGTATGTCTAGCCTGGGTGCCTGGCTTCAATAATGCTCTCTCTCTCTCTATCTCACAAACAGGGCTATACTATATTGTACTGTAGTATACTGTCCTCTATCTCACCATGTCTTCATGTCACTGTGACCTCCACAATATGTATTCTCTCTCTCTCTCTCTCTCTCTCTCTCTCTCTCTCTCTCTCTCTCTCTCTCTCTCTCTCTCTCTCTCTCTCTCTCTCACTCTCACTCACTCACTCTCACTCACTCACTCACTCTCTCACTCTCTCACTCTCTCACACACACACACACACACACACACACACACACACACACACACACACACACAACATTCCCCAGTCTCACCTGTGCCTCTCCTCTCTGTCTGTGATGGCTTCTCACTCCTCGGTGACCCGTCTTGACTCCCTGGTCTCCAATTGTCTCTTCCGCTCCTCCTGCCCCTCCCACTGGTGGCAGAGGAGGTGAAGAGGTTGGTGTGTGTCGGGGGGGTGAAGGTGCTGTGACAGGGTGTGTGTCTCTCCCCCGCCTCTCTCTCTGACCCCCACACAGCGGCCGTCCTCTGCCCTTCTGTCAGAGTGCCCCAGGTGGGTTCGGGGGGTCTGAATCCAGCCCCCAGCCCCCCTGTCCTCAGCCAGGGGTTCTGCCGAACCCCCCAGCCCTCCCCAAACGAGGACAGGTGAGAGGAGCCTAGACAGGTGAGGGGTGTGTGTTTGAGCCTCTCTGATGATGATGATGATGAAGAGGCTGGTTTAGCAGAAGCAGAGAAGAAAGAAGAGGGGTATTTGCCGTGCCTATGTTGCCATGGAGACTCCATCAACCCAGCACTCCCTTGTCCTCCAGTCTTTCTACTTCCTCCTGACCCTGTGGTGAACTCTGACCTTAGCTGTGACCCTGCAACTCTCTCGTCCTCTTCTTCCTTTCCGTCACGATCACGCTGTCTGTGACGATGTTTGTGTCTGAGCTTGTGTTCACTCCCCCCATAGACACAGGACCGACTAGGGATGGACCCTGCTGGACAGGAACGGACCCCGGCCCTCTTTCCCTCACCCCTAACCCCCATGTCCTCACCTCCACCTCCACCCAACCCAGCCTCCCTCAGCTGCCTGCTCCTCCTCCTGTGGAACCGGGCTGGGTTGAGGAGGAGGTGAGGGGGGTGGAGGTGGGGGTGGTGGGGGGCATAGGGGTGAGGGGGAGGCAGGGGAAAGGAGGGGTGTGGGTTTGGGTAATGGGCCATGGTCAGAGGATAGCCTCTGTAGTAGCCAAAACCCAGAGGCATGGGGGTGGTGGAAGAGGTGGTGGAGGAGGACAGGGGGGTACTGAGAGAGGAGGGGTGGATGTGCCCTGTGATACCCTGTAAGGCACACCTCCGCCCCTGGCCACAGTCACCCTGGTCTAGGGACTCACAGGGCTTGGTGGGACAGCCACACCTCAACCTCTGCTCTGGCTTTCTGCTGCCATTTAGCAGGCCGTGGCAGGGGTGGGGGTGCAGCGGGGAGAGGGAGGGGTGAGGGGGGTAAGACAGGGGGTGAGGCGAGTAGTATCCACTCAAGTTGATTCTGTAAACGTTTGAGTGGAAATTTTGCGATGACAATAAGGAAGAGTGGCGTCTTTTCCCCCCACTCTCATCGAGATCCTGCCCCAATCCAGCTCTGGCCCAATCACGGTGGCGCCCGATGCGGACCTTGCTGAACTGCCCAATGAGATCGTCCAGTTCAGAGAGGAAGTCTGGGTCGTGCGCATGCATGAGCAGGTGCTGGTACTTCCTCTTGCGTTTGTGTTTCTGTCTCTTGTGTGTGTTGTGCCCTAGGCAGGGGCAGAGGGCCAGGTGGGAGCGCTGGTTGTGCCCTAGGCAGGGGCAGGGGGGGCAGGTATAGGGACATTCATACCCCCTCCGCCTGTGCCTGTCTCTGGGTTCCACTAAGTCAGAAGGAGGCGTGTGTCTGGGGGAGGCAGAGGGGGGAGAGGGGGGTGAGGCTGACACTCTGATGGGTGAGGGTACAGGGGGGGAGTGTTCTAGTAACATGGAGGGCGAGGGTTGTCTCTGACCCTTCAGGTTGACCCCTAAACCTGTCCGGAACACTGACCTGGTGACATCTGAGGTCATTCCCATGGTTACCCCCCCTCTCCCTCGGCCCCTTCTCTCCCCCCGCTCTGAGATAGTGTTGTGGTCCATTCCAATCACACTGTCACTAGGCAACATCTCCTTGCTGTGTGATTTACTGATAGGTGAGTGTGTGGTCTCTTTCAGGTGTGTGGGGAAGACAGGCAGATGGGGGTAAAGAGGGTGAGGAAGAGGAGGAGAAGAGAGTCTGCTGGAGGGATGGTGGAAGAGGGGATGTCGTCCCTGACCTGGAGAACTCCTCTTTAGGCAGGGAGAGAGGGATGAGGAGGAGGAGAAGGAGGAGAGAGGACGTGGCGATGCGCAGGAGGAGGAGGGTGAGGGGAGGGAGAAGGTGTGGGGGAGGAAGAGGGAGGGAGCTGGTTCTGTGCAGCCTCCATCACTGTAAGGGCTCTGGGCTCCACTGGAGTGGGTGAGAGATGGGGAGGGGAATGGGTGAGAGAGGGGAGGATGGGGCTGGGGCTGGGGAGAGGAGAAGAGAGAGGGACTAGAGAGACTGGTGAACAGTGTGGACTGAGAGGCAGGGTTAGAGTTAGCTGGAGCTTTGGGTTTGCGTCCTCTCCTCTTCCCCATGTAGATGGTCCCCCTCTTACTCACGTTGATCTGGGGACCTAGTTTACCCCCAAAGGAGGAGGACAGGGAGGGTGCTGTGGCCGACCCACACACCCCTCCTGCACACCCACGAGAGCTCTCTCTACCTCCCTCTCTTCCTCTCCCCTCCTTCCCCCCTCCACACCCAGAAAGCATTTCCCTGAGTAGCCTCCTCTTCTTCCTCCTCTTCATCTCTCCAATGATGCTCCTCATCCTCAGCTTCCTGTTCCCCTTTTCAGAGGGGAAGTCTTTACCCCCCTCCTCACCTCCAGAGGGGGTCAGTGTATCCGTGTTCTGGTCCTGGAGAGTCTGTTTGGGGAGGAGGGGGGAGGGGGGCAGCCGTTTGGGGCGACCTCGTTTCCTGGGCGTGGGTTTGGGGCTAGAGGGATTGGTGAGGGTGGGACTGTGATCCAGCACTGGGTTGAGCACATGGGGGTCTGGAGTCTCATCATGCCCATGAGGGAGCATCTCAGCTCGGGTAAGTTTGGGGGAGTGTCTGGGTTGGGGTTCGTCCAAGCTCGAGGTTTGGGATTTGGGGCGACCCCTTTTTCTGGCCTGAGAGACGGGACGGTCAGGTCCAGGTGAAGGGCTAGGGTCAGAGGTCAACATGTGAGACTGGGTGGGGGATGGGGGTCGCCCTGCTGGTCTGGGTCTCACAGGAGTGGAGGTAGAGGGGGAGAGGGAGGACGGACTGGAGTGTGGGGGAACGGAGGGGGCTAGGCATGACTCAGCTGACCGAAGGTTGGGTGAGTTGGTAGTTGCGGGTGTCTGGGGGATAGTGGGGGTCTGTGGGGCAACTAAGGGGGCATCTTGGGGGCCATCTGGGTTCTCTGCCAGTCTCTGTGCCCGGTTCACCAGCCTGGTCCAGCTTGGCCGTCGGGTCTTACGCTTCTTCAGCGGACGGCTGTCCTGCTCTCGGGGGGAGGTAGGAGGAGAGGAAGAGTGGAGAGAGAGAGAGGGAGGAGGGAGGGAGGTGAGGGGAGAGGAGGCAGTGGATGGGTTGGAGGGAGAGACAGTCGGTCTTGAGGGGACACCAGTATCATCTGATTCCCCTGTTCCGCTGGTCAGGTCTGGGCTGGGTGTACCCGTCTTCCTGCTCTGAACAGCAGATAACATCTGACACTTTGTAGAAGAGGGCGATTTATTCATCCTTAAGTCTCTGGGCTTCTCTCTTTCCTTGTCCTCGTCCCCATTTCTCTCCTCCTTCCCCGTCATATCCCTTCCGCTCTCATCCATCCCAGTTCCCTCCTTCCCTCTCTCATCTCTGTCCATCTTTGGACTCTCATTCCTCCCTCTGTCCTCCTTCCCTCTCCCCTTCTCCCCTCTCTTACCCTTCCCTTTCTCACCCCTCGCTTTGTCATCTCTCTCTTTCTTCTTCTTGGCTTTCTCCTCCTTCCCTCTCTCATTTCCCACAGAGGACGGTAGTAATGGTCCCTTGCTCAGGCTGGTGAGGGAGGCAGCAGGACTCAGTCTCCCATCAGCCACTGGGGCTCCTCTCTGGTCTGGAAGTAGGGGTGTGGATGGGGGCGGTGTAGGAGGGCAGCTGAAGCCTGTAGTCCTGTCCTGGGCTGCAAGGTCAGCCTGATGGGGGCTGGAGGCTGGAGGTCTTGTTGTTGAGTTCACGTTAGTGGGGGCAGCTGAGGAAGAACAGTTCTGTTTGTGACCTTTGACCTTTGTGAGTCTGGTAGGATGGCAGGTGACTGTAGGTACTCCCCCATTCAGCATACCTCCCTCACCCTTAACACCTGCCTCACCGCTAGGGTCCTTTACCAAGGGGGAATGGGGTGATGAGGGAGGGGGGGAATGGGGGGATGAAGCTGTGGGGTCAGAGGGGGTTGCCTGGTCCATTTGGGCAGGTGAGAGTAGTTTGCTGTGGGCATCAGGTGGGTCAGGGTGCCTTGGTTTCTCCGGTAGGGTGTCTGACTTCTTATAGCCCAGGTTCACAGGGACCTGCTGGGATGAAAACATGGTTATAAACACATTGTTATCAGATCAGATTGGTCATTTATTATGTCATCTATCAGAAAAGATCTAGGTAATTTACAGGTAAAGATTTTAATATAATCAAAAATATTTTAAAGAAATATTTCTACAAAAGAATCCCGGTTAGACCTATGATAGAGTTCTGTTAATGTATTACACAATTGCTATTTTCTAATAATTTACAGCATTGTGCCCTTGTTGACAAGGAAGTAGAGGTATGTAAATGTAATGTGTTTCAGAGCTGCATAGTTCATTAGCATTAGTGGGTCAGAGAGAGGACAGGGAGAGGAAAGAGAAAGAGGGAGGGAAAAGGAGAGCAAACAAGAGAGAGAAACAGTAAGGGTGGGGTGCTGGTGCAAGCCTGTTGGAAGACAGCTAAAGGACACAATGACAAAGAGAGAGATAGAGAAAGAAACAGAAAGAGAGGAAGAGAGGAAGAGAGAGAGCGTGAGAGGAAGAGAGAGGAAAAGAGAGAGAGAGCGAGAGAGACAAAGAGAGAGCGAGAGAAAGAGAGAGGAAAAGAGAGAGAGAGCGAGAGAGACAAAGAGAGAGCGAGAGAAAGAGAGAGGAAAAGAGAGAGAGAGAGCGAGAGAGAAGAAGAGAGAGCGAGAGAGAAGAAGAGAGAGCGAGAGAAAAATAGAGAAATTAGGACAAATGGGAGGAGAGAAGCTGAGGTGATGGAGACTGAAATGAGGTTGACCCGGCAAGAGGAGAAATTGAGCGATCAAGAAAGAGAGAGAGGTGGAGAGAAAGAGAAATGAGAGCAGGTAGAGAAAAGAGGGGAGGTAAAAATAGACAGAGAGAAAGAGATAGGGTAGAGAGAGAACTAGAGAGCGATCGAGAAAGAGAGAGAGGCAGCTGTGCTATTGGTAGCTATAAATGGCCATGAATAGAGATGAGGAGGCTTGGCATTTCATGCTTGTCCTGTAATTTGGGAGCTGCGTTGTTGCAGCCTGACTGGTGTGTTTGCAGCTAAAGCAATAATCTACTCTCTGGGGTGGGTGATTGTCATAAGAGCTGATGGACCAATGTCTGGATCAGCTGCTAATAGTTGCTGTGCTGTGTGACTATTAATAGTCCTGTTCTCTATATTCTAATGCACAACTACTGCTGCTGTTTAAGTTTCTCTATCCAGACAATCACTCACTTGACCTTATTATTATTAGAAAGCATTAGGAACCGCTGAGTGTTCTGGACCGGATAACACGCCTGCTGGGGGATGAATAGGAAGCACACATACTGAACACTAATGCATATCATGCACAAGCCTACATAAATGATAAATGTGTAATAATATAGAATTGTGTCAAATGTGAATAGTTCTTCACACTGGAGAGATTTGTAGGGGACCCGGTGTATAAAACAGAACTGAAGTATGAGTCAATGTAATAAATGAGTAGTAAGCGGTTAACAAGTCAGGTATTCATTGAGGTAGTAGTGGTTCTCCTCTTACCTGTTTGGCTGGCGCAGTCTGAGGGTTGGCTGGGATGGGAGGGGTGGTTGTAGGGGCTGATGATGATGACGATGAAGACGGAGGCGAGGAGGAGTGTATCTTCCTGGTCTGGGTGGTGCTGGGGTCTGACCCCTGGTTCTGCTCTCCGTCCCCCTCCTCCTGAGGGCTGTTCCCCTGCCCACTCCCCCCTCCCTCCTGACTCCCCCTCCCTGCTGCCCCCCTCCCAGGCCTCTGGTACGTCCTGATGGGGGGTTTACACTCGTAGCCCTCCAGGGTCCTGGGGGGTTTCTTGGTGCGTTTGGCCGTTTGGACTCCGATCCTCAGCCTCACATTGCCTTCAGTGCAGCTCCTCTCACTGCCTGGGAATGGGAGCTGTCTCTGCCCTGCAGCACCACAGCACCCCTCAATGAGCACCTCCAGTACTGCACCACCTCCTTCCTTCTCTATCCTCTTCCTCGTCCCACCGCCTACCTCTTTCTCTGGGTACTGCTGTGGTGGGGCTGTGGGGAGGAGAGGCGGTGAGGATGGTGGAGGTAGAGATGGGCCCCCCTTCGCTCTCTGGTCCATCAGAGATGTGAGGGGGGAGGGGTGGGGGGTGCAGCACCCAGGGTGGAAGGGAACAGGTAATGTCCAGAGATTAAATATCAAAAGGCTTTCTTGACCCAACTGTCCAGCGCTCTGTCCCTCTCTGTCTGTCAGTCAGGCTTGAACTGAGAAGGATGGAGTGAAAGAGAGAAACAGACAGAGAAAGAGGTCATTTCACTGACATCAGACATTAGTAGCAGCAATACAACAACAACAGGAGAAGTCGCTGTCAGCTTTACTGAAAAACAACCGAATGACAATCCAAATGTAAAGTACTTTACAAGAACGTGAAAACACAGAAACTATACTGCCTCTATGGCACTTACTATAATGCTTACAACAGACGACAAAAGACACCAGCTAAATGTCAGCTTACAAGTAGGCTATGTCCTGTTCTCCACTGCAGCTGACCACAGCATCACCCAGCCTGGCAGCCCGACACTATACTAAACCCTACAACTGGAGTCAGCTCCCTCTCTTTCCTCCGCTCTCTCCGTCCAAAGTCCTGAAGAAAATGCTGCAATACAATTTCCCTAGCCGCGTGTGTATGGTGTGTGTGTGTGGTGTGTGGTGTGTGTGTGTGTGTGTGTGTGTGTGTGTGTGTGTGTGTGTGTGTGTGTGTGTGTGTGTGTGTGTATGTGCGGTCGTATGAAGCAGATGGCAGTAAAGTCACTCAGGAGATGATTCAGATGATGACCTCACTGATGACCTCACTGAACGGAACCCCAGGGGACCAATCATACTCAGCAGAACAGCCCTTTCCAAGAATGCCTGCACTTACTGGAAAACTCTTTTCAAATTCTTTAAAAAGGTATCATTCCTCCCTTCCTCCATCTTTCTTTCTTTCGTTCGTGAAGGGATCACAGATCTAAGGGCTCATGCTCGATACCAACTTCTACTTCTCTCCACACCACAATCCTGCTACCTTTCCCTCCCTCCCTCCCTCCCTCCCTCCCTCCCTCCCTCCCTCCCTCCCTCCCTCCCTCCCATCTACTGTACTCCGCCTTTCTCTCTTTTCTCTCCAACCTTCTCTGTTTCATGTCTGTCAGCAACCCTTTGCAACTCTCTCTGAACAGACCACACAGTAAAACGGTCAACTCTCTCTCTCTCTGAACAGACCACACAGTAAAACGGTCATCTCTCTCTCTCTCTCTGAACAGACCACACAGTAAAACGGTCAACTCTCTCTCTCTCTGAACAGACCACACAGTAAAACGGTCAACTCTCTCTCTCTCTGAACAGACCACACAGTAAAACGGTCAACTCTCTCTCTCTCTGAACAGACCACACAGTAAAACGGTCAACTCTCTCTCTCTCTGAACAGACCACACAGTAAAACGGTCAACTCTCTCTCTCTCTGAACAGACCACACAGTAAAACGGTCAACCCAGCACCAGGCACCGTATCCATGTTAATGAAAAACAGATTTCCTCCCCCTCTTCTCTTCAGTCTTTTTCTCCTCTTCAACCTCAATCCTTCCATTCACATCCTCCAGAACTTTCCCCTCCTCCCCTCTCAGTAGTGGTGTAACACAAATCCGTAGGAACGGGCAAAACGTATTTTTGGAAACTAGTGTGAATTCCTCCCCCTCCCCTGCTTTCCTCTAAGTCAAGTAAGCTTTTCATTGACCCCATTGTAAATGGACTTTTAATGTGATGCTATGGCAAGTAACACACCCAACAATAACGTTCCCCTGAACAGCCATACTTTACTCTACTCTCTCTGTCTCTCTCTCTCTGTCTCACACATACACACTTGCTCTGTAGTCTATGTGCTGACCAATACATGCCAAAACAAACACCATCTCCTATAACTCTTTCCCTATCATCCCCTCTGTCTCATTCCCCTCTGTCTCATTCCTCTCTCTCTCTCTCTCATTGAGATACTCTTCATTTCCTAATAAAACACACCCTGTTGTACATTCTTTACTCTATGGAGAGCCTCTTATGAAACAACTAATCTGTCTCTCAACAATGCCTTGTCCTTCTCCTCTGAAGAGGCTTCCAGTCAGACCATGTTATCATATAGAGCTCAGTATCTCTCTGACTACTGGTCACCTCTACAGTGACCACTACTGTAGCCTGACCCAGATAGACAGAGAGAGAGAGAGACAGAGAGAGACAGAGAGAGAGATAGACAGAGATAGACAGACAGACAGACAGACAGACAGACAGAGAGAGACAGAGACAGAGACAGAGACAGAGACAGAGACAGAGACAGAGACAGAGAGAGAGACAGAGACAGAGAGAGAGACAGAGAGAGAGACAGAGACAGAGACAGAGACAGAGAGAGACAGAGAGAGAGAGAGAGAGAGAGAGAGAGAGAGAGAGAGAGAGAGAGAGAGAGAGAGAGAGAGAGAGAGAGAGAGAGAGAGAGAGAGAGAGAGAGAGAGAGAGAGAGAGAGAGAGAGAGAGAGAGAGAGAGAGAGAGAGAGAGAGAGAGAGAGAGAGAGAGAAAATACATATTGTGGAGGTCACAGTGACATGAAGACATGGTGAGATAGAGGACAGTATACTACAGTACAATATAGTATAGCCCTGTTTGTCAATACAATGTCAAGTTGGCTAGATTGAGTGACAGGTTGAAATACCTTTAATTTTCAGAATATGGCATTATAGAATAGGCAACATTATGTGTTTAGATAACACAAGTACAAGTGCCATGAGTCAACAGCAGGCCCATACGTAGCCTACATGTAGATAGACTGAGGAAAGAGGTGTGGCCAATACATACAGAACAGAAAAAAAGCTCATCGTATTATTCACTATGACTAAATATTAATGTTATGACCCTCAGTCCTATAAACAGCCTGTCTGTCTGTTCAAAGGAAGTGTCTGTCATGCTAACTAACCAGCAGTCGACGATATCTCAACATTAAAAGTAGACTCAGCGATATGACGTAGATGCAGAAAGTAAACAGCATAGTGGGTAAATTTTCTGTTCTACTGTAATTGAGCATTGGCTCAACTTCTCTGTTTTGATGCCCTGGCTACCACGCTGTGAACAGCGTGAAGCGAACACCTGCACATGCGCAGATACTGTGTGTGACTGAGTGAGAGTGAAGTCTTGCATCTTGCTCATCTCAATATCTCCGGTGCTGCTCGTGGCAAAGTAATTTCGCTCAGTCTGCCTTTAAGCAGCGGGTCTACAGCTATTGCGGATGTCAGTGATGGATAGACTTGACACTATTATCATTGTGATCCTCAGCACTCAACAAGCAGTGGGTTAAATCATTGTAATGGCCCTCTCATATCCAACTATCTCCATCAGACTGTCACTGTTATCAGCCATAACTACTAGTACATTAGCATCTCTATGACAACACACTACTGACAGAGCATCCCATTATATGCTATATATACAAAAGTATGTGGACACCCCTTCAAATGAGGGGATTCGGCTATTTCAGCCACATCCATTGCTGATAGGTGTATAAAATTGCGCACACAGCCATGCAATCTCCACAGACAAACATTGTCAGTAGAATGGCCTTACTGAAGAGCTCAGTGACTTTCAACATGGCACCATCATAGGATGCCACTTTTCCATCAAGTCAGTTCATCAAATTTCTGCCCTGCTAGAGCTGCCCCGGTCAACTGTAAGTGCTGTTATTGTAAAGTGGAAACATCTAGGAGCAACAACGGCTCAGCCACAAAGTGGTAGGCCACACAAGCTGACAGAATGGGACCCGAGTGCTGAAGTGTGTAGCACATAAAAATCGTCTGTCCTCAGCTGCAACGCTCACTACCGAGTTCCAAACTGCCTCTGAAAGCAACGTCAACACAATAACTGTTCGTCAGGAGCTTCATTAAATGGGTTTCCCTGGCCGAGCAGCCAAACACAAGCCGAGCAACCAAACACAAGTGGTGTCAATACAGAAATGGTTTGTCGAGATCGGTGTGGAAGAACTTGACTGGCCTACACAGAGCCCTGACCTCAACCCCATCGAACACCTTTGGGATGAATTGGAACGCAGACTGCGAGCCAGTCCTAATCGCCCAACATCAGTGCTCGACCTCATTAATGCTCTTGTGGCTGAATGGAAGCAAGTCCCCGCATCAATGTTCCAATATCTAGTGAAAAGCCTTCCAGAAGAGTGGAGGCTGTTATAGCAGCCAAGGGTGGCGGGGGGAGGGGGGGACCAGCTCCATATTAATGCCTATGATTTTGGAATGAGATGTTCGACGAGCAGGTGTCCATATACTTTTGGTCATGTAGTGTACATGATAGTGATCGGTTGAGATAGTATTGCAGTATACTAAGTGGTACCGCTACTCTGATGAGACACACACAGAGAAAAGTTTGTGGTCATACGCACATCCTTAAAAACATAGGCACTGGGCTAATAAAGAACACTAGTAAAGAACAAGAAGGCCTGCACACTGTTAAAGCTCCCAATTCAACGCTTTATTGACAACGTTTCCATCTGAAACGGATCTTCGTCAGGTCAAACAAACAAACTGAGTGTTCACATCCCAAAATATGCACATTTCACCTCACATGACCATTACGCACATGACACATGGTGGGTGTGGAAACTACTTGTGCATCTCCAATCATCTGATATCAATGAGATGGGAACATGTAGTAGTTACAGAAAATAATATATATTTACAAAATGACCAAGTAGGAGACCTGGAAGGCAAGATAAATCAAAGTGATATATTAATGTAAGAAATGGTCTGATATCAAACTCTTGGTTCAAACCTTTAGGAGAAACACACAAACGATGAATCAAATACAATTATATTCTCAATAATAGATTATCAGTACCCCCCAGGAGTCTTAACATGTTCGTTACCAATGTATCTATTAAATTGATTTTATTGATGTATTATATTAAGTTAAAATAAGTGTTCATTCAGTATTGTTGTAATTGTCATTATTACAAATACATTTTTAAAAATCGGCTGATTAATCGGTATCGGCTTTTTTTGGTCCTCCAATAATCGGTATCGGAGTTGAAAAATCATAATCAGTCGACCTCTAGAAGGGATGTCCAGTACCGCACTCACTTGTGTGATCTACCAGCGTTCACCGTGTCACTGTCATTACGCACTAGTTTATTTTGCGAATGGCGATGCATCATGTGAACTATGGTAGCTTGTAGGCATTACGCACAGTGCACACATAAAGTAGGTGATGACATGACACGTGCCATTGTTGTTGTTGTCATTCATATAGCCTATTTCACAGACCATCTGCCAATAAAACATATAATTGCACAACGAATTTAACCATTAAACTATTACATGTCTGTCAGTTATCACAAATCTCTATGATGATAGTCTTTTTTTGTGTGATGAGTCCATGCCCCTTTCCTCTCCCTCATCTGTCCTCTGTCTGCCTTATAATACTTGTGTCAGCAACATTGGCTTAATAAATATTATCACAGTCTGTGCAGGGAAAATTCAACCCTGGTCCCACACCCCCATAATACATTATATGATAGATGCAATATTGTTGCAACGCTGTGATACAGCACGCTAGCATATACTTACTAACTAACATAACATGATGGTTTGATATGTTACAAAATTCGACATATTCGTGCTACTTACCGAGCGTGCGCGTCCCAGAACTGCGTTTAGCCTACATTAGACAGGATAAGAGAGCTTGGTGATACTGTCCTATCCTCTCGACAACCGTCAACAATCATGCGATGTATTCAGATATTGGTTTGGTTACATAACTAAAGTCGCTAGGCCTACTCCTCCTAGGAAACCCTACGCATAGGCTGGCTGGATACAGAAGAGAACAACATTTGCGCGCGGTTTTCATAGCGCTCGGTTGAAGACACTACAGTAGCATTCTCCGTAGTAACTTGTCTCGACAGCTAGGTGGAGAGCTAGTTACAGTACTGCAGGCGAAACTAGATTCAGCCGCGGAGTCGATGGTTATGGGCCCGTGCACTGTGCCAAGGTTATGGGCCGGGACATAATTATAATAATGCTGCAAATTCACCACAACGAATTCCAATAATAAATTGTATTGTGAAAATAACAATCATTTCATACCTTGATTACATTGAGACATGATCACATACAAAAGACATGTCTCTTTTTTAATTTGTGGTATACTTGGGAAAATATTTCCTAAATTAAACAAATGTGTAGCTGAATTCCTTGTGATTTTAGTCTTTTTTTTTTTTTTACATAAACAAAATCCTATGTTTTATTTTGTAATAAAAAATGGGGGAGGTGGGGTATCACTCGCGGGCCAGTTTTGTTTTGTTTATTTTCTAACTGTTTCTCAGCCAGCTAGGAAAAGGGAAAGTTAGGCTACATTGTTTCCTTCTGACTGATCAGATCGTGCACTGTGCTCGAGAACGGTGAACGCCCCCCGTGAGGCTGCGTCATTCTGTGCCAAAACATTGTTGACAGCTAGGCTTTCTATTCGATTGCATCGTTGCGAGCTTCTCTCGTAATAAATGATGAGTACATACGCCAGCAATCTCTTAGCAAAGGCAACTTTCATGAGAAAATCTATTCAGAAGCTATATGTGCAGTTGGCCGAAATAATAAAATACCTCAACAGTTCAATGTGCATCTAAATGATTTTCAAAAGTAGCTAAAAACTTACGTTCACAAAATAGCCTAAATTATTTAGAAATACATAATGATATAAAAAAAACTAACAAAATGGCGACGACATATCAAGCCTTGCTTTCTCTTGGCCCTTCTTTCCCAAGCAGTTACCTGTTTGCATATCTGAATTCGTTCCTTGCGCTACCCGGGCACGGTTGAAGTCAGAGCGGACTGAAGCCCATTCACAAAACGGGGGCTTCTGAGTGGAAAGCGCCCGTAGTAGAAGCACTTGAGTAGAAGGTTACAGCAGTCTCAAACAAGCTGAAAGCAACACACCGCACACTCTTTCAGGAGCTCCAAGAGGCGGGAGAGAAGGGAGGGAGAGAAGGGTGATTAATGTGCGCTATGGGAGATCCAGTAGACTGTAAGCCTATACAGCCAAAGCCTACTTTTTGTTTAGAAATTGTATTTCATTAAAAAATTATCTCTATCGAGCATTATTGTGGTTGAATATTAGGCCTAAGGCTATAATTATGTTTACTAACGAAAACAATATATTCTTTGGTTTCATTCCAGCATACTCCACTTTGAAATTTATGGAACCATCTTGCATAGAATCATCCTGAGAATGTTTACAGAGTTTTTTTCCCCCTCCTGTCATAATCATTGGAAACCTATAGGCCTAAATCCTAGGTCCATTGACTTAAATCTATTTTAGGCCAACTATTCTCATCACCCACCATTCGGCTATCCAACTGTGGACTCTATTTATTTTGTATATATATATATATATATATATATTTTTTTTTAAATCAGACTGGTTCTAAATAAGACCACCTAGCTCTAAAAAACTGTGGATGACATCTGGATTTGCGCAAACGATGCGCATATTTGAGCTCTCTAAGTAACATCCTTCGTCTACAAACCAAAATGGCGACTGCCACAGATTTAGCACCGTGACAGTTCGACCGAAATTGTGCAACTCTTCAGTGTTTTCAAAATAGACCTGAAACGTCTAAAACTACACGACCCTGCCTGTTTGGATCTTAATTTTGAATTTAATGAATTAATTGGTTGGTAAATTGTTGTTGTGTACCTACAGTTGTTGTAGTCTTGCTGCAGTGTAACGTTACTGTAAAACAAGGATGCATGTTACAGTGTCTTGCTAGCAGATATCTAGCTAGCTAATGCAAGGTTAGCTAGCTATTGAGTTTAGATTACATTGCTAGTCCTAATAACATAGTCATTATTTTACAGTGAAGGTCGCCCCTGCAATAGTACAGATGGCACCAGTGTAATTGTGTAAACTGACCTGGGCTTATGTATTTATTCATGTTCCAGACCATGGCCCTTCACAGACTATCCTTCAGATTACGACAAACGGTGAGTCCATGGTGCAAGATCCCATGACATTCATAGCTTTATTTATTTGATTTAACTAGGCAAGTCAGTTAAGAACAAATTCTTATTTACAATGACGGTCTACCAAAAGGCAAAAAGGCCTCCTGCGGGGACGGCGGCTGGGATTTAAAAAAAAGAAATATATAGGACAAAACACACATCACGACGAGAGACAACACTACACAAAGAGAGACATAAGAAAACAACATAGCAAGGCAGCAACACATGACAACACAGCATGGTAGCAACACAACATGGTAGCAGCACAAAACATGGTACAAACATTTTTGGGCACAGACAACAGCACAAATTGGCAAGAAGGTAGAGACAACAATACATCACACAAAGCAGCTACAACTGTCGGTTAGTGTCTATGATTGAGTATTAGAATGAAGAGAGCTTGAGGCTTGCACTAATACTCCCTTATACCTAATTGTTATGTGCTGACTCAACTCTCATTTCTATTACACATAAGTCATTGGACGAAGGTGTCTTCTGTATGGGGATGTTTAGTTAAGAGCCCCAACGCTCGGTCTGAACATTAACATGCATCGCTTCCTTATCTTTCATATCAGTGAGAAACATTTTTTTTTTAAATACAGTACCAGTCAAAAGTTTGGACACACCTACTCATTCCAGGGTTTTTCTTTATTTTTACTATTTTCTAAATTGTAGAATAATAGTGAAGACATCAAACAAATGAAAAGCTCAAAGCTCTGCACACTTGCCATTCTCTCAACCAGCTTCATGACATAGTCACCTGGAATGCATTTCAATCGGGAGGTGTACCTTGGTAAAAGTTTATTTGTGGAATTTCTTTCCTTAATGCGTTTGAGCCAATCAGTTGTGTTGTGACAAGGCAGTGGTGGTAAGAAGATAACCCTATTTGGTAAAAGACCAAGTCGAATTGCTGCAAAGAAACCACTACTAAAGGACACCAATAAGAAGAAGAGACTTGCTTGGGCCAAGAAACACGAGCAATGGACATTAGACTGGTAGAAATCTATCCTTTTGGTCTGATGAGTCCAAATTTGAGATGTTTTGTTGCATCCGCCATGTCTTTGTGAGATGCAGAGTAGGCGAACGGATGATCTCCGCATGTGTGGTTCCCACCGTGAAGTATGGAGGTGATGGTGTGGGGGTGCTTTGCTGGTGACACTGTCGGTGATTTATTTTGAATTCAAGGCACACTTAACCAGCATGGCTACCACAGCATTATGCAGAGATACGCCATCCCATCTGGTTTGGGCTTAGTGGGACTATCATATGTTTTTTAACAGGACAATGACCCAACACACCTTCAGGTTGTGTAAGGGCTATTTGACCAAGAAGGAGAGTGATAGAGTGCTGCATCAGATGACCTGGCCAAAACACAATCACCTGGCCTCAACCCAATTAAGATGGTTTGGGATGAGTTGGACCACAGAGTGAAGGAAATTCAGCCAACAAGTGCTCAGCATATGTGGGAACTCCTTCAAGACTGTTGGAAAAGCATTCCAGGTGAAGCTGTTTAAGAGAATGCCTAGAGTGTGCAAAGCTGTCATCAAGGAAAAGGGTGGCTACTTTGAAGAATCTCAAATATAAAATATAATTTAACACCTTTTTTGGTTACTACATGATTCCATGTGTTATTTCATAGTTTTGATGTCTTCACTATCATTCTACAATGTAGAAAATAGTGAAAATAAAGAGCCTTGAATGAGTAATCGTGTCAACTTTTGACTTGTACTATGTGTGTGTGTGTGTATATATATATATACACTGCTCAAAAAAATAAAGGGAACACTTAAACAACACAATGTAACTCCAAGTCAATCACACTTCTGTGAAATCAAACTGTCCACTTAGGAAGCAACACTGATTGACAATACATTTCACATGCTGTTGTGCAAATGGAATAGACAACAGGTGGAAATTATAGGCAATTAGCAAGACACCCCCAATAAAGGAGTGGTTCTGCAGGTGGTGACCACAGACCACTTCTCAGTTCCTATGCTTCCTGGCTGATGTTTTGGTCACTTTTGAATGCTGGCGGTGCTTTCACTCTAGTGGTAGCATGAGACGGAGTCTACAACCCACACAAGTGGCTCAGGTAGTGCAGCTCATCCAGGATGGCACATCAATGCGAGCTGTGGCAAGAAGGTTTGCTGTGTCTGTCAGCGTAGTGCCCAGAGCATGGAGGCGCTACCAGGAGACAGGCCAGAACATCAGGAGACGTGGAGGAGGCCGTAGGAGGGCAACAACCCAGCAGCAGGACCGCTACCTCCGCCTTTGTGCAAGGAGGAGCAGGAGGAGCACTGCCAGAGCCCTGCAAAATGACCTCCAGCAGGCCACAAATGTGCATGTGTCTGCTCAAACGGTCAGAAACAGACTCCATGAGGGTGGTATGAGGGCCCGACCTCCACAGGTGGGGGTTGTGCTTACAGCCCAACACCGTGCAGGACGTTTGGCATTTGCCAGAGAACACCAAGATTGGCAAATTCGCCACTGGCGCCCTGTGCTCTTCACAGATGAAAGCAGGTTCACACTGAGCACATGTGACAGACGTGACAGAGTCTGGAGACGCCGTGGAGAACGTTCTGCTGCCTGCAACATCCTCCAGCATGACCGGTTTGGAGGTGGGTCAGTCATGGTGTGGGGTGGGGTGGCATTTCTTTGGGGGGCCGCACAGCCCTCCATGTGCTCGCCAGAGGTAGCCTGACTGCCATTAGGTACCGAGATGAGATCCTCAGACCCCTTGTGAGACCATATGCTGGTGCGGTTGGCCCTGGGTTCCTCCTAATGCAAGACAATGCTAGACCTCATGTGGCTGGAGTGTGTCAGCAGTTCCTGCAAGAGGAAGGCATTGATGCTATGGACTGGCCCGCCCGTTCCCCAGACCTGAATCCAATTGAGCACATCTGGGACATCATGTCTCGCTCCATCCACCAACGCCACGTTGCACCACAGACTGTCCAGGAGTTGGCTCATCAGGAGCATGCCCAGGCGTTGTAGGGAGGTCATACAGGCACGTGGAGGCCACACACACTACTGAGCCTCATTTTGACTTGTTTTAAGGACATTACATCAAAGTTGGATCAGCCTGTAGTGTGGTTTTCCACTTTAATTTTGAGTGTGACTCCAAATCCAGACCTCCATGGGTTGATAAATTTGATTTCCATTGATAATTTTTGTGTGATTTTGTTGTCAGCACATTCAACTATGTAAAGAAAAAAGTATTTAATAAGAATATTTCATTCATTCAGATCGAGGATGTGTTATTTTAGTGTTCCCTTTATTTTTTTGAGCAGTATATATATACATATATATATATATGTATGTATAAAAATTGTTACGCAGCTTTTTATAGGGTTAGTATGTTTACAGAAGACAAGGACCGGACCACCTGTGCTGTTTAGCATGCTCCGAACCCGTGTGTGTAATGGAAGAAGTCCGCCCGAAATGTGTTGTCACTGAAAAATACTGTTGGCTGCATCTGTGATAAAGCCGGTGCAGCTGCCCACTGTACTGAGGCTAGGAAACACTGTCACCACCGATAAATCCATGATAATTGAGAATTTCAATAAGCATTGTTCTAGGGTTGGCCATGCTTTCCACCTGGCTACCCCTACCCCGGTCAACAGCCTTGCATCCCCCCACAGCAACTTGCCCAAGCCTCCCCCATTTCTCGTTCACCCAAATCCAGATAGCTGATTTTCTGAAAGAGCTGCAAAATCTGGACCCCTACAAATCAGCCGGGCTAGACCGTCTGGACCCTCTCTAAAATTATCTGTTGAAATTGTTGCAACCCCTATTACTAGCCTGTTCAACCTCTCTTTCGTATCGTCTGAGATCCCCAAAGATTGGAAAGCTGCCGCGGTCATCCCCCTCTTCAAAGGTGGTGACACTGTAGACCCAAACTGCTACAGACCTATATCTATCCTTCCCTGCCTTTCTAAGGTCTTCGAAAGCCAAGTTAACAAACAGATCACCGACCATTTCGAATCCCACCGTACCTTCTCCGCTATGCAATCTGGTTTCCAAGCTGGTCATGGGTGCACCTCAGCCACGCTCAAGGTCCTAAACGATATCATACCCGCCATCCATAAGAGACAATACTGTGCAGCTGTATTCATCAACCTGGCCAAGGCTTTCGACTCTGTCAATCACCACATTCTTATCGGCAGACTCAACAGCCTTGGTTTCTCAAATGACTGCCTCGCCTGTTTCACCAACTACTTCCCAGACAGAGTTCACTGTGTCAAATCGGAGGGCCTGTTGTCCGGACATCTGGCAGTCTCTATGGGGGTGCCACAGGGTTCAATACTCAGGCCGACTCTTTTCTCTGTATATATCAATGATGTTGCTCTTGCTGCGGGTGATTCTCTGATCTACCTCTACGCAGATGACACCATTTTGTATACTTCTGGCCCTTCTTTGGACACTGTGTTAACTAACCTCCAGACGAGCTTCAATGCCATACAACACTCCTTCCGTGGCCTCCAACTGCTCTTAAATGCAAGTAAAACGAAATGCATGCACTTCAACCGATCGCTGCCCACACCGGCCTACCCGTCCAGCATTACTACTTTGGACGGTTCTGACTTAGAATATGTGGACAACTACAAATACCTAGGTGTCTGGTTAGACTGTAAACTCTCCTTCCAGACTCACATTAAGCATCTCCAAATCAAAATTAAATCTAGAATCAGCTTCCTATTTCGCAACAAAGCATCCTTAACTCATGCTGCCAAACATACCCTCGTAAAACTGACTATCCTGCCGATCCTTGACTTCAGCGATGTCATTTACAAAATAGCCTCCAACACTCTACTCAGCAAATTGGATGCAGTCTATCACAGTGCCATCTGTTTTGTCACCAAAGCCCCATATACCACCCACCACTGTGACCTGTATGCGCTTGTTGGATGGCCCTCGCTTCATATTCGTTGCCAAACCCACTGGCTCCAGGTCATCTATAAGTCTTTGCTAGGTAAAGCACCACCTTATCTCAGCTCACTGGTCACCATAGCAGCACCCACCCGTAGCACAACGCTCCATCAGGTATATCTCACTTGTCATCCCCAAAGCTAATTGCTCCTTTGGCCGCCTTTCCTTCCAGTTCTCTGCTGCCAATGACTGGAACGAACTGCAAAAATCACTGAAGCTGGAGACCCATATCTCCCTCACTAACTTTAAGCACCAGCTATCAGAGCAGATCACTGCACCTGCACATAGCCCATCTGTAAATAGCCCATCCAGCTACCTCATCCCCCATACTGTTATTTATTTTGCTCCTTTGCACCTCAGTATCTCTACTTACATACTCATCTTCTACACATCTATCACTCCAGTGTTTAATTGCTAAATTGTAATTATTTCGCCACTGGCCTATTTATTGCCTTACCTCCCTTATCCTACCTCATTTGCACACACTGTATATATACTTTTTTCTATTGTATTATTGACTACATGTTTGTTCATTCCATGTGTAACTCTGTTGTTTGTGTCGCACTGCTTGGCTTTATCTTGGCCAGGTCGCAGTTGAAAATGAGAACTTCTTCTCAACTAGCCTAACTCGTTAAATAAAGGTGAAATAACATTTAAAAAACAATATACAGTAGTGGAGGCCGCTGAGGGGAGGACGGTTCATAATAATGACTGGAAAGGAGCTAATGGAATGGCATCAAACACCTGGAAGCCATGTTTTATTTATTTGATACCATTCCACTTATTACGCTCCAGCCATTACCACGAGCCTGTCCTCCCCAATTAAGGTCCCACCATCCTCCTGTGGTGTACAGTATGTGTGTATTTTGCATTTGTTAAATTCTTTTGATGTGATATAAAAGTTAAGGGCTTTATTTTTCTAGTATCGCATTTGAGAATCGATTGGCGTTTAGATAGAGGTTTTGGCTGCCAGAGCCAGTCTGAAAATAACATAAGGTCCTTGGACCTTAAGGAGTAACGGTGGTGTTAGGCTCCTTAAGAGTACATCTTGAGCTAGTGCTAGCTATGAATATTTATTAACATTTAAGATGCATTGGGTTGCCAGTTTCCATGTGATCAATGCATTTTGAAAAGTCAGCACTATACATATACAGTACATGTCTTTCTGGAGATGTGCTGGTACTAGTAAAAATGTGTTTTGTGCTTCACCACTGTACTGTAGTTCCTTCTAACGGTCCTAAATTCTAGAACACTGCTGTGCTTAGGCGTACACGTTTTGGACTATGATAGACGCTCAACATATACACCTGCCTCTTACCTGTGGAATGTGATGATGTCACGGACAGGTAGCGCAGGTGCGGCCGCTCCATGGCAGTGGGTGTGGCCAGCAGCAGGAGGCGGTTGGCATGGAGACGAGCCCGGAGACATTCTCCATCTTCAGAACACAGGAGAACGACCCGGTAGGTGGAAGAATCAATCACACTTTATTCTGTAGCATGTGGTAGTACGTGTGGAGGGTACTGATGTTTCATCTCTCTCTGTCCCCAGGCCTGTCAGTCAGAACAGCACCTAGGGCAGTACTACACTGTGCCCCCCTCCCACTTCCACACTGTCTTCCCCCATGGCCTGCCTCCACGATACCAACAACAGGTAATGCGTGTGTGTGTGTGTGTGTGTGTGTGTGTATTACAGTATGACTGACTGTCTGTAACCGTGTCCAGGTGAAGACGTTTAACGAGGGCTGTGTGATGGTGAGGCAGCCAGCTCTGGAGCTGATATCTCACCTGAAGAGAGCCGACTACAGCAAGCCCACCCTGCGCTACCTACTCTGTATCCTACCCTACCTAATACACCTGATCACACCTCAATGTACCTTTACACATTTAATATAGTCGTGGCCAACATTTTTGAGAATGTGTCATGAGAATTCTGTTCTCGATGTTCATAAACCAATTAAATTAAACTACTCAGTCTGCTAATCAGGATTTGTAAGATACTGATTGAAATGAAACAGACAGAGGCCCAGCTAAAATAGTCAATAAGGTTTATTCACGGGCGCGCTGGCTAGTTGTACATAACCATTCATTTTATACTGGCTTCTCACGCACACACATTCACACTAACATACGCACACACATTCACACTAACATTAGCACACAATGTCCAGCTACCCAGCCGACAAAGATTAGGGGACTCCGTGAGACTTACTCCCCATCCTCCCTCAAGATAGGGAGACCCTGGGAAGTACTCTGTGGCCCCAGCCAAGGTCGGCACCGAATATCTTGCTCAGACAGTCTGGTTTTAAGATACTATTATAGACACATCGTACAGATATATTGTACAGATATATTGTTATACTCTAATTCTGACTAAGAACTACACATTTAGTGATTATAATTTTATACCTTTGAATCAATTCCATACAATTATATGGTTTCAGGGTGGAATATTCTAATCATTCAATTAACAGATAAATCCCATTAACAGAATGACACAGATTAATTTCCACGAAGTTTGCTGCTTCGGTGTCTTTAGATATTTTTGTCAGATGTTACTATGGAATACTGAAGTATAATTACAAGCATTTCATAAGTGTCAAAGGCTTTTATTGACAATTACCAGAAGTTAATGCAAAGAGTCAATATTTGTAATGTTGACCCTTCTTTTTCAAGACCTCTGCAATCCACCCTGGCATGCTGTCAATTAACTTCTGGGCCACATCCTGACTGATGGCAGCACATTCTTGCATAATCAATGCTTGGAGTTTGTCAGAATTTGTGGATTTTTGTTTGTCCACCTGCCTCTTGAGGATTGACCACAAGTTCTCAATGGGATTAAGGTCTGGGGAGTTTCCTGGCCATGGACCCAAAATATCAATGTTTTGTTCCCCGAGCCACTTAGTTATCACTTTTGCCTTGTGGCAAGGCAAACTGTTCCTGGATGGTTGGGAGAAGTTGCTCTCTGAGGATGTGTTGGTACCATTCTTTATTCATGGCTGTGTTCTTAGGCAAAATTGTGAGTGAGCCCACTCCCTTGGCTGAGAAGCAACCCCACACATGAATGGTCTCAGGATGCTTTACTGTTGGCATGACACAGGACTGATGGTAGCGCTCACCTTGTCTTCTCCGGACAAGCTTTTTTTCCGTATGTCCCAAGCAATCGGAAAGGGGATTCATCAGAGAAAATGACTTTACCCCAGTCCTCAGCAGTCCAATCCCTGTACCTTTTGCAGAATATCAGTCTGCCCATTATGTTTTTCCTGAAGAGAAGTGGCGTTTAGATAGAGGTTTACAAATAAAATCATTAAAGCGCATTTACAAAATAAATCCATTGCTGCCCTTCTTGACACCAGGCCATCCTCCAAAAGTCTTCGCCTCACTGTGCGTGCAGATGCACTCACACCTGCCTGCTGCCATTCCTGAGCAAGCTCTGTACTGGTGGTGCCCCGATCCCGCAGCTGAATCAACTTTAGGAGACGGTCCTGGCGCTTGCTGGACTTTCTTGGGCGCCCTGTTGCCTTCTTCACAACAATTGAACCGCTCTCCTTGAAGTTCTTGATGATCCGATAAATGGTTGATTTAGGTGCAATCTTACTGGCAGCAATATCCTTGCCTGTGAAGCCCTTTTTGTGCAAAGCAATGATGACGGCACGTGTTTTCTTGCAGGTAAGCATGGTTGACAGAAGAAGAACAATGATTCCAAGCACCACCCTCTTTTTGAAGCTTCCAGTCTGTTATTCAAACTCAATCAGCATGACAGAGTGATCTCCAGCCTTGTCCTCGTCAACACTCACACCTGTGTTAACGAGAGAATCACAAACATGTCAGCTGGTCCTTTTATGGCAGGGCTGAAATGCAGTGGAAATGTTTTTGGGGGGATTCAGTTCATTTGCATGGCAAAGAGGGACTTTGCAATGAATTGCAATTCATTTGATCACTCTTCATAACATTCTGGAGTATATGCAAATTGCCATCATACAAACTGAGGCAGCAAACTTTGTGGAAATTAATATTTGTCATTCTCAAAACTTTTGGCCACGACTGTACACACAGTCATCCCCGTACCTCTCTATGACCAGTGTTGTCTACCTGTGTTGTGTTGAATTATGTTGGTGTTGACCTTGACTGGTTGTGTAGATGGGGTGAAGGGCAGTGGGAAGACCATGTCTCTCTGTCATACTGTCCACTACTGCTCCACACAGGGATGGCTAGTACTACACATACCAGATGGTAAGTAACACACACACACCCCAACATGGCATACACACAGACACACAAAATAATGATGATAATAATGATTGTGATAATAATCTCCTCTCTATAGCCCACCTGTGGGTGAAGAACTGTAAGGAGTTGTTGCCCTCCTCCTACCACACCTCCCGCTTTGACCAGCCAATACAGGCCTCCAACTGGCTACGCAACTTCAGAACCACCAATGAACACTTCCTCTCCAAGGTAGCTCCTCCTCCTCAGATAGATAGTGGGTGCCAGGTACAGTGCCAGTCAAAAGTTTGTACACACAGAGTGTGCAAAGCTGTCAAGGCAAAGGGTGGCTACTTTGAATAATCTAAAATATTTTCTGATTTGTTTAACACTTTTTGGGTTACTACATGATTCCATATGTTATTACATAGTTTTCATGTCTACACTATTATTCTACAATGTGGAAAATACACCTACTGGAATGAGTATCTGTGTCCAGACCTTTGACTGGGACTGTACGTGTTGCCTGTAGGAACAAATCTAGGATCAGTTTACCATACCCTAATCCTAACATTAGAAGTAAGATACAGGGCCTTCAGAAAGTATTCACACACTTTGACTTTTTCCACATTTTGTTGTTACAAAGCAGGATTAAAATTTATTTAATTGTTGTTTTTTGTCAACGATCTACACAAGTTCTCAAAGTGGAAGAAACATTAAAACATTTTAATTAATGGAAAATAAAACCGTAATATTTTGATTTGAGATAATACATGTCAATCACCTTTGGCAGCAATTACAGCTGTGAGTCTTTCTGGGTAAGTCTCAGAGCTTTGCACACCTGGATTGTACAATATTTGCCAATTTTTTTTTTTTTAATTGTCAACCTCTGTGAAGTTGATCGTTGCTAGACAGCCATTTTCAAGTATTGCCATAGATTTTCAAGCTGATTGTAAGTCAACACTATAACTAGGCCAACATTCAATGTCATCTTGGTAAGCAATTCCAGTGTATATTTGGCTTAGTTTGTTTCCCAGTGTCTGTTTCTTTTTATCCTAAAAAACTCCAGAGGCCTTGCCGATGACGAGCATACCCATAACATGATGCAGCCACCACCATTCTTGAAAATATGACATGATACTCAGTGATGTGTTTGTTGTTTTGGATTTACCCCAAACATAACGCTTTGTATTCAGGACAAAAAGTTAATATCATACCACATTTTTTCCAGTATTACTTTAGTGCCTTATTGCAAACAGGATGGCTTTCTTCTTTTCACTCTATCAATTATGTTAGTATTGTGAAATAACTACAATGTTGATCCATCCTCCGTTATCTCCTATCACAGCCTTTAAACTCAAACTTTTTTAAAATCACGATTCGCCTCATGGTGAAATCCCTGAGCGGTTCCTGCCTCTCCGGAAACTACGTTAGGATTGCCGCCTGTATCGTGGCGAAGTGGGTTTAATTTTACACTTTGGATGGTGCATCAATAATAGCTCCACCATACTCAAAGGGATATTCAATGTCTGTTTCTTATTTGTATTTTTACCCAACTACCAATAGTTGCCCTTTGTGAACCATAGGAAAAGCTCCCTGGCCTTTGGTTGAATCTGTGCTTGAAATTCATTGCTTGACTTAGGAACCTTACTGATAATTGTGTGTGTGGGGTACAGAGATGTCATTTTAAATACTATTGCACACAGTTGTTAAGCATATTTTTACTCCTTGGGGCATCCTGTATTTGTGACTGTGTCTCCCCTTGTTGTTTTAGATCAAGTTGAGGCAGCGGTACGTGTGGACTAAGAGGGAGAGCACTGAGGAGGGACGGCTACTAGGGGAGCTGGTGGACATGGTGAGTCCAGTGTCAACGTGCCCTTTATTAAGGCGTCAGCATCCTTCAGTTTGGCCGAACTTGGCTAAGCGAACCGAACCAGTGTGCTCGCATGCTCCCTTAAAAGACCTTCACTTGAAAAATGAGAAAGTGTTAGTAGTGCTGTTTGTCCATTTTTGAGATGCCGTAGTCAGAATGAATCTAAAATAACTTCATCTGTTATGACGTTTTTGCCAAGGGGATCTTAGTCGTGCAATTTTATATCTAAGATGTATTGTGCAGTATTTTTCAATGAAAAAATGTGCATGAAAACAAGTAATCTCTTGTTGAATGACAACAAAGACTTTATTGCAGAATCCCTACTGTTGACCAATCACCAACGAAGGGGCGTAGACTTCAGCTACCGACTTCGGCTTGCAACATCACAATGTCGTCATAATATATGCACAAACTGTTCCCACCTGTTTTGGCTGGGAATCATGCGGACGCCTTGCATCTGGGCTCCAGTTCTGCAACATAATTGGTTCAGTGCACTTCTCTTAAGAATCTCATACCACGTATCATTGTTAAGCTGTGTTTTTTTCACCCCAGGGAGTGTCTCGTGTGAAGAGCAGCAGTGATGTGGTGGGGGCGGTTCTAAAGGAGCTGAGGCTACAGGCTGGGGGGACAGAGGGGGGCTTCAGGCTGGCTGTGGCTGTTGATGGAGTCAACGGTCTCTGGGGAAGGACCACGCTCAAGAAGGAGGACAAGAGCCCTGTACTTATACACCTATACATTCATTCACCTCTCACTGTGGATCTATAAAAAATATGTTGGTTTCTATTGCTTCCATTTTTGTGTCTTTGTAATTTCTGTGTAAAGGTTGCTTACTTGACTGACCTATCTCTTTCTCTCCCCTCCATTTCATCCTCTTTTCCTGTCACTTTTCCCTTCTCTCTACTTTTTCTATCTCCTCTCTTCTCCTGTCTGTCAGGTGGCTCCAGAGGAGTTGACGTTGGTTCATAACTTGAGGAAGATGATCAACAATGACTGGGTGAGAACTGCATGGAGTGGTTATCCTCTATGTCTAATAGACATTAGAAAACTACATGATTGTGATTTACACCACCACCCCTATCTCTCTCTGTCCCTCTCCTCAGTGTGGAGGGGCGGTCATCGCCACTCTGTCTCAGACAGGGTCTCTCTACGCTCCAAGCTCTGCCTACCTGCCCCAGGAGCTGCTGGGAGAGGTCAGGGGTCATGATTACATCCTGGTTAATGTTGTTGTATGTCCAGTCCAAAAATGATCTCTAACCCCTGGTGTCTATTGATCTGGGCTAACAAGGGCTAAGGGGCGGGAATGATCTAGATGTTTTTGGACAAGACCCTTCTGACGTGTTTACATGCATCATGTTTCATGTTATTGTATGATCAGTCAAATAGAAACAGAAGTTCACCTATAAAAACTTCTATCCTCATCCTCTGTGTTCCTCCTACAGGAGGGCTTTGACAGCATGGACCCGTTTGTCCCAGTACCAGTCTACCTCTACAGTGAGAAGGAGTTTGAGAGCTGTTACCTCTACTACCTGGACCGCCACTGGCTACAACACCCACACAGTAAGAGATATTCACTTTCACCACTGGCACTGTTTGTGATGGTTTAGATTGTGACATGTTGAACTGATTGAGAGATTTCTCTCTCTCCGTCAGGTGAGACAGAGGAAGGGAAGAAAGAACTGATCTTCCTCAGCAACAGAAACCCTTCTGTACTGGAGAGACTGTGTGCCTTCCTGTAACATCACACATGGGCCCACACCCTCCCACTCACACACACCCATAATCATGGACAAACCATAGAGATAGATAGACTCATCTTTATATCTGTGCCTTTACAGCATCTGTGACAGCATGGGCAGCGCCATTGAGGCTACAACCCATAGGAATCCCCACTCAGTTGACTACTTTGAAATTGCGGAAGCATGGTGGAAGCACTCGATGGTGCTGCCCACGCAGAATCAAGGCCACTAGCGGCCTCTATCATTTTCTATGGGACAAACGCCAATACAGACTCACACATAACTGCAATGTTATAATCCATGTATATGTGTGTATCCCTCCATAAATGATTCTGGTGTGATGCATGATAGTGTATAGTGTCTTTTTCATAATAAAAATGTACATGAAAAACAGTCAGATCTCATGTTCTCTTATATGAGCCAATAAAGCTATTCTCTTCATGATGAAAAGTTAGTAGTGATGTTTGTCTTGAATATAGAGAGTATCTGACACAATGTGCAGAATTACAACACAAACCACTACTTTAAAAGTCAATACATTTTATTTTACCAAATCAAAGGGTTAAAAAGCATCAAGGCTTTTGAATACACATTTTAGTGGTAGATATAGACCGGTATGATAAAGTGAAGATGTTACTCTGCCTCATTACTAGTGTCCGCTTCGCTCCACAGGTAGTATTACATTTCATTTCATTACAGTACAACGGTTTGATTTGTTTGATCTTAGCTAGCTACATAGCCGTCTTTGTATCAAAGATAATTGTGTAGTTTAGAGTAATTATTGAGGTTCGCTAGCCAGCTATTTTCGTCCTTCTAACGTAACGTAGTCAACACTGCTAGCTAGCCAGCTAGCCACCGAATAGCAGCACTGTATAAACTATTACATTACAACGGAACGACTTGATTAGTGTAGTGTTAGCTAGCTACATAGTTGTCTTTGCTGTCTTTGTATCTAAGATAATTGTGTAGTTTAGAGTAATTATCGGTTAGCTAGCCAGCTATTTTCGTCCGCCGCGCTGCCGTTCTCCTACCTAGTCAACACTGCTAGCTAACACTGCTAGCTAGCCAACTCCTACCGAATAGCAACACTGTAGAAACTATTACATTACAACGACTTGATTAGCATAGTGTTAGCTAGCTACATAGTTGTCTTTGCTGTCTTTGTATCCAAGATAATTGTGTAGTCTAGAGTAATTGTCGAGGTTACCTAGCCAGTTAGAGGTTACCTAGCCAGCTACACTTTCAAACAAAGTCAACAACGCAGCCACTGCTAGCTAGCCTATTTCACCAGCCAGCAGTACTATATCATTTTAGTCAATAAGATTTTTTGCAACGTAAGCTTAACTTTCTGAACATTCGAGACGTGTAGTTTCGAATATTGAGACGTGTAGTTTCGAGATTGTCATTCCAATCTCCTTTGCATTAGCGTAGCCTCTTCTGTAGCCTGTCAACTATGTGTCTGTCTATCCCTCTTCTCTCCTCTCTGCACAGACCATACAAACGCTTCACACCGCGTGGCCGCTGCTACTCTAACCTGGTGGTCCCAGCGCGCACGACCCACGTGGAGTTCCAGGTCTCCGGCAGCCTCTGGAACTGCCGATCTGCGGCCAACAAGGCAGAGTTCATCTCAGCCTATGCTTCCCTCCAGTCCCTCGACTTCTTGGCACTGACGGAAACATGGATTACCACTGATAACACTGCTACTCCTACTGCTCTCTCCTCATCTGCCCACACCCGAGAGCTTCTGGTCAGCGGGGTGGTGGCACTGGGATCCTCATCTCTCCCAAGTGGACATTCTCTCTTTCTCCCCTGACCCATCTGTCTATCGCCTCCTTTGAATTCCATGCTGTCACAGTTACCAGCCCTTTCAAGCTTAACATCCTTATCATTTATCGCCCTCCAGGTTCCCTTGGAGAGTTCATCAATGAGCTTGACGCCCTGATAAGTTCCATGTCTGAGGATGGCTCACCTCTCACAGTTCTGGGTGACTTTAACCTCCCCACGTCTACCTTCGACTCATTCCTCTCTGCCTCCTTCTTTCCACTCCTCTCCTCTTTTGACCTCACCCTCTCACCTTCCCCCCCTACTCACAAGGCAGGCAATACGCTTGACCTCATCTTTACTAGATGCTGTTCTTCCACTAATCTCATTGCAACTCCCCTCCAAGTCTCCGACCACTACCTTGTATCCTTTTCCCTCTCGCTCTCATCCAACACTTCCCACACTGCCCCTACTCGGATGGTATCGCGCCGTCCCAACCTTCGCTCTCTCTTCCCCGCTACTCTCTCCTCTTCCATCCTATCATCTCTTCCCTCTGCTCAAACCTTCTCCAACCTATCTCCTGATTCTGCCTCCTCAACCCTCCTCTCCTCCCTTTCTGCATCCTTTGACTCTCTATGTCCCCTATCCTCCAGGCCGGCTCGGTCCTCCCCTCCTGCTCCGTGGCTCGACGACTCATTGCGAGCTCACAGAACAGGGCTCCGGGCAGCCGAGCGGAAATGGAGGAAAACTCGCCTCCCTGCGGACCTGGCATCCTTTCACTCCCTCCTCTCTACATTCTCCTCTTCTGTCTCTGCTGCTAAAGCCACTTTCTACCACTCTAAATTCCAAGCATCTGCCTCTAACCCTAGGAAGCTCTTTGCCACCTTCTCCTCCCTCCTGAATCCTCCTCCCCCTCCTCCCCCCTCCTCCCTCTCTGCGGATGACTTCGTCAACCATTTTGAAAAGAAGGTCGACGACATCCGATCCTCGTTTGCTAAGTCAAACGACACCGCTGGTTCTGCTCACACTGCCCTACCCTGTGCTTTGACCTCTTTCTCCCCTCTCTCTCCAGATGAAATCTCGCGTCTTGTGACGGCCGGCCGCCCAACAACCTGCCCGCTTGACCCTATCCCCTCCTCTCTTCTCCAGACCATTTCCGGAGACCTTCTCCCTTACCTCACCTCGCTCATCAACTCATCCTTGACCGCTGGCTACGTCCCTTCCGTCTTCAAGAGAGCGAGAGTTGCACCCCTTCTGAAAAAACCTACACTCGATCCCTCCGATGTCAACAACTACAGACCAGTATCCCTTCTTTCTTTTCTCTCCAAAACTCTTGAACGTGCCGTCCTTGGCCAGCTCTCCTGCTATCTCTCTCAGAATGACCTTCTTGATCCAAATCAGTCAGGTTTCAAGACTAGTCATTCAACTGAGACTGCTCTTCTCTGTGTCACGGAGGCGCTCCGCACTGCTAAAGCTAACTCTCTCTCCTCTGCTCTCATCCTTCTAGACCTATCGGCTGCCTTTGATACTGTGAACCATCAGATCCTCCTCTCCACCCTCTCCGAGCTGGGCATCTCCGGCGCGGCTCACGCTTGGATTGCGTCCTACCTGACAGGTCGCTCCTACCAGGTGGCGTGGCGAGAATCTGTCTCCGCACCACGTGCTCTCACCACTGGTGTCCCCCAGGGCTCTGTTCTAGGCCCTCTCCTATTCTCGCTATACACCAAGTCACTTGGCTCTGTCATATCCTCACATGGTCTCTCCTATCATTGCTATGCAGACGACACACAATTAATCTTCTCCTTTCCCCCCTCTGATAACCAGGTGGCGAATCGCATCTCTGCATGTCTGGCAGACATATCAATGTGGATGACGGATCACCACCTCAAGCTGAACCTCGGCAAGACGGAGCTGCTCTTCCTCCCGGGGAAGGACTGCCCGTTCCATGATCTCGCCATCACGGTTGACAACTCCATTGTGTCCTCCTCCCAGAGTGCTAAGAACCTTGGCGTGATCCTGGACAACACCCTGTCGTTCTCAACCAACATCAAGGCGGTGACCCGTTCCTGTAGGTTCATGCTCTACAACATTCGCAGAGTACGACCCTGCCTCACACAGGAAGCGGCGCAGGTCCTAATCCAGGCACTTGTCATCTCCCGTCTGGATTACTGCAACTCGCTGTTGGCTGGGCTCCCTGCCTGTGCCATTAAACCCCTACAACTCATCCAGAACGCCGCAGCCCGTCTGGTGTTCAACCTTCCCAAGTTCTCTCACGTCACCCCGCTCCTCCGCTCTCTCCACTGGCTTCCAGTTGAAGCTCGCATCCGCTACAAGACCATGGTGCTTGCCTACGGAGCTGTGAGGGGAACGGCACCTCTGTACCTTCAGGCTCTGATCAGGCCCTACACCCAAACAAGGGCACTGCGTTCATCCACCTCTGGCCTGCTCGCCTCCCTACCTCTGAGGAAGTACAGTTCCCGCTCAGCCCAGTCAAAACTGTTCGCTGCTCTGGCACCCCAATGGTGGAACAAACTCCCTCACGGCGCCAGGTCAGCGGAGTCAATCACCACCTTCCGGAGACACCTGAAACCCCACCTCTTCAAGGAATACCTAGGATAGGATAAAGTAATCCTTCTAACCCCCCCCCCCCCCCCCCCCTTAAAGAGTTAGATGCACTATTGTAAAGTGGTTGTTCCACTGGACATCATAAGGTGAATGCACCAATTTGTAAGTCGCTCTGGATAAGAGCGTCTGCTAAATGACTTAAATGTAAATGTCTTCACGAGACCTCCAGACCACATTTCTGGGACTGTAGAGCACCAGACCACATTTCTGGGACTGTAAGAGCACCAGACCACATTTCTGGGACTGTAAGAGCACCAGACCACATTTCTGGGACTGTAGAGCACCAGACCACATTTCTGGGACTGTAGAGCACCAGACCACATTTCTGGGACTGTAGAGCACCAGACCACATTTCTGGGACTGTAGAGCACCAGACCACATTTCTGGGACTGTAGAGCACCAGACCACATTTCTGGGACTGTAGAGCACCGGGGCATCTTTGTCAGTGAGGGTGAGTTGACCTCTTTGTGCATTGTTGGGTGGCCTGTGGGATGGCCCTGTGTGGTGTAGATCAGGGTTTCCCAAACTCGGTCCTGGGGCCCCCCTGGGTGCACGTTTAGTTTTTCTTGCCTTGGCACTACACAACTGACTCAGCAGGACTGATTTTGGGATACCCTGGTGTAGATGACCAGGTTGCCATCCTGTTGGAGGATGAGCTCATGAGCATCTGTGTTTAGAGTTTGATTCCCAGAGAACCCGACTCCAACTGTAGAGCACAAAGTTGCCATCGGCCTGCAAATATAAAATGAATTGGCGTAAAAGGTTGCCTCTGTACTGCTGTGTTCATTCCCTTGATCCACTTTTCAATTATTATTTTTAAGTAAAAGGGATAATTAAGTTAGAGGGTGATACCATTTCCAAAATTAAATGTTTTCATATTAGCATAGTGTACGCCAAAACCCACTGGTGTACGTCAGCAAAATATACAGTGCCAAAAGAGAGGCTACACCCCCTTGAACTTTTTTCACATTTTGCTAAAACGGGTTACATTAGATTTTGTCCTACAGACCTACACAACCTCCACATTTTAAAAGTGAAGAAGTTCTAGAAAATGTTCCAATAAATAAATGTCATAATTTGATAGGTGAAGTCTATGGAGATTTTAAGCAAATTTCAAATGATTATAGTTCACAAAGCACAAATAGTATCAACAGTCTTTTGACAGGCAATATAAGTTGGGTCAGTATGTACATGTAAATGGTTAAAAAACAGTGGCAAATCCAAATAAATCTAATCAAATTGTATTTGCCACATGCTTCGTAAACAACAGGTGTAGATTAACATTGAAAGGGTTGTTTATGGGCCCTTCCCAACAACGCAGAGAGAAAAAAAGGTAACTAATAGAAAAAAACAAGTAATTAAAGAGCAGCAGTAAAATAACAAGTAATAAATACACAATGAGTAACGATAACTTGGCTATATACACGGGGTACCAGTACCGAGTCAATGTGCTGGGGTACATGGTAATTGAGATAGATATGTACATATAGGTAGGGATAAAGTGACTGGGCAACAGGATAGATAATAAACAGCAACAGCAGCATATGTAATGAGTTAGTGCTAAAAGGGTAAATGCAGATAGTTCGGATAGCTATTAACTATTTTACTTTTTTCTTCTTTTTTTTTATCTTAAGGGGTGGATCAGCTTAATATTGCGGAAAGATTGTAGCTTCCATCAATGTAATTGTCTGCATCATTTCCAATCCCCCATATATATTTTTTTGTAAATATATATATCCATATACATACACATATGCATACACATACCTATATAGACATACATACTTTTTCTTTTAGAATATACCTTTATTTTTCCTGCAAACCCTACCACCCTTCCCCCAATTGGAGTAAACTAATAAACACTTAGGCTTCTACCTTCAGTTTATACATCTTATACACATTTTACAGACACAATCTATTTTACAATAGTTATATTTTGTTTGTTTTTAGTCCTTCCTCTATTTCTGATATCCATCCAGTTTGATTTCTATTTGTAACTGTGCTATTTCTGAACCTATATACATTTTACAGACCCCGTATGTTTTACATTGGTTATCTTGTTATTAGTCCCACCCTTCAGCTCCATTCAACCCCTCCCATCTATCTCTCAACACCATCCATTTTGTATTTCTATTTGCCATATATTTTTCAACTGTGCTGTGATGCTTGACAAAAGTACTGAACCTTTCTATTCTCATAGCTTCTACAGATTGTAAATTAAAAATAAACATTTTTGCTAAAATAATAATTATATTATTGATTGATTGACTATGGCTTTTCAAATCACCCAGTATTGCTATCTGCAGCATTAGTTCTAGGCAAATGTTGCAGTTCTTCAGCCATTCCTGGACCTGTGACCAAAAACGAGCTACATATGGACAATACCAAAATAAATGATCTAATGACTGCCTCCTCACAGCAAAATCTGCAGAGCCGGGAAGATTGTATCCCCCATATATATAACATTCTATTGGTTGCAAGAATTTTGTATAGTAATTTAAATTGAAAAATTAGAAGTTTTGAATCCGGCGTTGTTTTGCGTATCAATTCATAAACCATGTGCCATGGAATGGGTATGAGCACCCTAGGGAAGCCATAGAAAAAGAGATCTGGTTGATATCCCTTTAAATGCTCGTTAGACAGGCCTCAGAACTGTGAGGTTTCAAAAAAAATACACTTCCTGTTTAGATTTTCCTCCGGTTTTCGCTTGCAATATCAGTTCTGTTTAACTCACAGACAATATTAAGACAGTTTTGGAAACTTTAGAGTGTTTTCTATCCTAATCTGATAATTATATGCATATTCTAGTTTCGGGGGCTGAGAAATAGGCAGTTTCAAATGGGTACGTTTTTTAGCCAAAAACGAAAATGTCGCCCCCTATTTCCAAGAAGTTTTAAAATACAGTAGAATAGAATACAGTATACACATATGAAATGAGTAAAGCAGTATGTAAACATTATTAATGTGACTAGGGCAGCAGCCTCTAAGGTGCAGGGTTGAGTAAATGGGTGGTATCCGGCTAGTGATTGCTATTTAACAGTCTGATCGCCTTGAGATAGAAGCTGTCTCTTTCTCTGCCTCCATTTCATTCTCTTTTTCTCTGTCACTTTGCTCTTTGTCTGTCTGTCTGTCTGTCTGTCTGTCTGTCTGTCTGTCTGTCTGTCTGTCTGTCTGTCTGTCTGTCTGTCTGTCTGTCTGTCTGTCTGTCTGTGTCACGAGAATTTTCAATCCCAATGATAATAACTATCAATCAATAGCTTTGACCAATCCCCGAGGTTTGTAAGACCATGGGTATAATAATAATTAGGCAAAGACTCAGGTTATGCAAAAGATTAGTACCATTTATTCAGAGAACGTTCTAAAGTCCATTATACAAAGACATCCATTTTATAGCTGCGCACAAACAGTAGGTATCCTACGCACATACTTCCACACAAACAGTAGGTATCCTACGCACATACTTCCACACAAACAGTAGGTATCCTACGCACATACTTCCACACAAACAGTAGGTATCCTACGCACATACTTCCACACAAACAGTAGATATCCTACGCACATACATACACACAAACAGTAGATATCCTACGCACATACTTCCACACAAACAGTAGGTATCCTACGCACATACTTCCACACAAACAGTAGGTATCCTACGCACATACTTCCACACAAACAGTAGGTATCCTACGCACATACTTCCACACAAACAGTAGGTATCCTACGCACATACTTCCACACAAACAGTAGGTATCCTACGCACATACTTCCACACAAACAGTAGATATCCTACGCACATACTTCCACACAAACAGTAGGTATCCTACGCACATACTTCCACACAAACAGTAGGTATCCTACGCACATACTTCCACACAAACAGTAGGTGAGTTTTATCCTTCTCTATAGTTCTCACTACTGTGTATCACTACCCAGCCGACAGTTCCATTCCCCCGAGATTAGGGAAACCTTGAGAAGTACTCCCTATGCTATCATAGCCAGGTCGGTCCAAACACAGTTTAACTGTTCTCTGTTTTTTTCTTCGGCACACACATACACGTTCAAATCCTAAGCTACGCCTTGCTCAGACAGTCTGTTTTTTCCCCACTATACAGATACATTGTTTAATTTAATTCTGACTAAAACTACACACATCATCAGATTATAATTTAATGATTCTAATCAATATCATACAATTATAAGGTTTCAGAGTGGAATTATTTTATCATTATCTTTCAACATATACATTATTTTATCTGTCTGCCTGCCTGCCTGCCCGCCCGCTTCAGAGGAGTTGACGTTGGTTTATAACTTGAGGAAGATGATTTACAGTTGAAGTCGGAAGTTTACATACACTGAGGTTGGAGTCATTGAAACTCGTTTATCAACCACTCCACAAATTTCTTGTTAACAAACTATAGTTTTGGCAAGTCGGTTAGGACATCTACTTTGTGCATGACATAAATCATTTTTCCAACAATTGTTTAGACAGATTATTTCACTTATAATTCACTGTATCACAATTCCAGTGGGTCAGATGTTTACATACACTAAGTTGACTGTGACTATAAACACCTTGGCTCAAAATTCCAGAAAATGATGTCATGGCTCTAGAAGCTTCTGATAGGCTAATTGACATCATTTTAGTCAATTGGAGGTGTACCTGTGGATGTATTTCAAGGCCTACCTTCAAACTCAGTGCCTCTTTGCTTGACATCATGAGAAAATCAAATTAAATCAGCTAAGACCTCAGAAAAAAATGGGAGAACTCCAAAAGTCTGGTTCATCCTTGGGAACAATTTCCAAACGCCTGAAGGTACCACGTTCATCTGTACAAACAATAGTACAAAAGGATAAACACCATGAGACCACGCAGGCGCCATACCGCTCAGGAAGGAGACGCGTTGTGTCTCCTAGAGATGAACGTACTTTGGTGCTGTTATGGGATTTTTATGAATAATGACTAAATTATGTATACATTTAACGTAGAACTATAACTAAAACTACCCTGTCATTGTATGATTGTATGACATTTATTAGAATCATGCATCTATAAATCTGATGTGTGTAGTTTTAGTCAGAATTAGGACAAGGACTTTTTGTTCCTTTTTAGTATGTAAGCAGGGTGCAAGTGTGAGACAATGTATGAGATAAGAGGAGCTATCGACAGACAAGCTCTACTACTGTGTTCCTTACAGGACATTCTGTCCCCACCCAGGGAGGGGAGAGACCTTGGGCTTGTAGTAGATTGTATAACAGGTGGCAGACAATGTATGAGAAGAAGACTTGTGAACTATATTGTCATTGTTTCTGAGAGGAGGGACATTTATGACGAAATGTGAGGTATATAGACCAATGTACAGGAAATGATAGGCAGAACGTTCCCGTAAATAAACATTTGACTATTGTAGACTGGGCCTCTGTCTGTTTTTATTTCTATCAGTATCCTACAAATCCTGATATAGCATACTGACTGAGTAATTTAATTGAATTGGTTAAAGAACATGAGAACTTAATTCTCCTAACAGGTGCGAAAAGTGCAAATCAATCCCAGAACAACAGCAAAGGACCTTGTGAAGATGCTGGAGGAAACAGGTACAAAAGTATCTATATCCACAGTAAAACGAGTCCTATATCGACATAACCTGAAAGGCCGCTCAGCAAGGAAGAAGCCACTACTCCAAAACCGCCATAAAAAAGCCAGACTACGGTTTGCAACTGCACATGGGGACAAAGATCGTACTTTTTGGAGAAATGTCCTCTGGTCTGATTAAACAAAAATAGAACTGTTTGGCCATAATGACCATCGTTATGCTTGGAGATAAAAGGGGGAGGCTTGCAAGCCAAGAACACCATCCCAACCGTGAAGCATGGGGGTGGCAGCATCATGTTGTGGAGTGGTTTGCTGCAGGAGGGACTGGTGCATTTCACAAAATAGATGGCATCATGAGGAGGTAAAATTATGTGGATATATTGAAGCAACATCTCAAGACATCAGTCAGGAAGTTAAAGCTTGGTCGCAAATGGGTCTTCCAAATGAACAATGACCCTAAGCATACTTCCAAAGTTGTGGAAAATGGCTTAAGGACAACAAAGTCAGGGTATTGGAGTGGCCATCACAAAGCCCTGATCTCAATCCTATAGAACATTTGTGGGCAGAACTGAAAAAGTGTGTGCGAGCAAGGAGGCCTACAAAGCTGATTGAATTACACCAGCACTGTCAGGAGGAATGGGCCAAAATTCACCCAATTTATTGTGGGAAGCTTGTGGAAGGCTACCCGAAATGCTTGACCCAAGTTTAACAATTTAAAGGCAATGCTACCAATTACTAATTGAGTGTATGTAAACTTCTGACCCACTGGGAATGTGATGAAAGAAATAAAAGCTGAAATAAATCATTCTCTCTACTGTTATTCTGACATTTCACATTCTTAAAATAAAGTGGTGATCCTAACTGACCTAAGGAATTTTTACTCGGATTAAATGTCAGGATTTGTGAAAAACTTCTGACTTCAACTGTATCATACTGTATCATCAGTTTATGTCTCAGTTGTTGAATCTTGTTATGTTCATACAAATATTTACACATGTTAAGTTTGCTGAAAAGAAACGCAGTTGACAGTAAGAAGACGTTTCTTTTTTAGTTTACAGTAGACACACCTAAAGCAGGACTAAATACTAAATCAGGTAGCATACAGTAGACACATCTAAACCTGGACTAAATACTATGTCAGGTAGCCTACAGTATACACACCTTAACCTGGACTAAATGCTATGTCAGGTATCATACAGTATACACATCTAAACCTGGACTAAATACTATGTCAGGTATCATACTGTATACACATCTAAACCTGTCCGTGTCCAAGATATGTTGATGTGTATGTTACCGTATATGATGGTCTGTACCCGTCCAGCTGAAGACGTTTAACAAGGGCTGTGTGATGGTGAGGCAGCCAGCTCTGGAGCTGATATCTCACCTGAAGAGAGCCGACTACAGCAAGCCCACCCTGCGCTACCTACTCTGTATCCTACCCTACCTATACACCTGATCACACCTCAATGTACCTTTACACATTTAATATACACACAGTCATCCCCGCAACACTCTATGACCAATGTTGTCAACCTGTATTGTGTTGGTGTTAACCTTGACTGGTTGTGTAGATGGGGTGAAGGGCAGTGGGATTCTGTCCACTACTGCTACACACAGGGATGATAGTACTGCACACACACACACACACACACACAGACAGACAAAATAATTATATTAATAATGATTGTGATTAAATCGCCTCTCCTCTCCATAGCCCACCTGTAGGTGAAGAATTGTAAGGAACTGCTGCCCTCCTCCTACCACGCCTCCCGCTTCGACCAGCCAATGCATGCCTCCAACTGGCTACAAAACTACAGAACCACCAATGAACACTTCCTCTCCAAGATAGCTCCTCCTCAGATAGATAGTGGGCGCCTGGTACATGTTATCTGTAGGAACAGCTCTTGGATCAGTTTACCCTCCCCTAATCCTAACATAAGACATTAGAAGTAAGATATGTAAGTAAACTTGAGGTGTCCTGTACGTGTGACTAGTGTATCTCTCCTTGTGTTGTTGTTTTAGATCAAGTTGAGGCAGCGGTACGTGTGGACTAAGAGGGAGAGCACTGAGGAGGGTCGGCCACTAGGGGAGCTGGTGGACATGGTGAGTCCAGTGTCAATGTGCCCTATATTAGTCTGGGCTCCAGTCTTGCAACATGATTGGTTCAGTGCACTTCTCTTATAAGAATCCCAGAACACGTATGACAGTTAAAACATGTTGTTGTTTCCCCCATAGAGTGTCTCGTGTGAAGAGTAGCAGTGATGGAGCTGAGCAGTGGTGTAAAGTACTTAAGTAAAAATACTTCAAAGTACTACTTAAGTCATTTTCTGGGTATCTGTACTTTACTTAACTATTCATATTTTTTGACAACTTTACTTTTACTTCACTACATTCCTAAAGTAAATAATGTACTTTTTACTCCATACATTTTCCCTGACACCCAAAAGTACTTGTTCCATTTTGAATGCTTAGCAGGACAGGAAAACGGTCCAATTCACAGACTTATCAAGTGAACACCCCTGGTCCTCCTACTTTTTGCTTATTATAAGGAATTTGAGATGATTTATACTTTTACTTTTGATATTTTTTTAGCAATTACATTTACTTTTGATACTTACAGTATATTTAAAAACAAATACTTTTAGACTTTTACTCAATTAGTATTTTACTGGGTGACTTTCACTTTTAATTCATTTTCTTTGAAGGTCATTTTCTTTGAAGGTGTCTTTACTTTTACTCAAGTATGACAATTGGGTACTTTTTTCACCACTGGAGCTGAGGCTACAGGCTGTGGGGGGGTGACAGGTTTTGTTCTCATCAATGCTTGCGCTGTTACGCTCGTTGATGGAATGAGACCAAGGCGCAACGTGGTAAGCGTACATCTTACTTTATTTTGATGAACACCAAAAAAAAAAAAAAGGATAAACGAACGTAACGTTCTGCAGGCTACACAGTAACAATACAAAAACAAGATCCCACAAACTAAGGTGGGGAAGGCTGCCTAAGTATGATCCCCAATCAGAGACAACGATAGACAGCTGCCTCTGATTGGGAACCATACCCGGCCAACAAAGAAATAGACAAACTAGAATGCCCACCCAAATCACACACTGACCTAACCAAATAGAGAAATAAAAAGGCTCTCTAAGGTCAGGGCGTGACATGCGCTATCAAGAACAAGTAGGATTGGTCCTAATGTAGGTCGATAATCTGCAATTTAATCATTCATAAAGCCATTTTGCAAAAACTCCTGCATTGCCACAACACCTGACATCATTACTTACCCGTGGAAGTAGTTACTGTACCCCACATTACCTGACATCATTACTTACCCATAGAAGTAGTTACTGTACCCCACATTACCTGACATCATTACTTACCCATAGAAGTAGTTACTGTACCCCACATTACCTGACATCATTACTTACCCGTGGAAGTAGTTACTATACCCCATATTACCTGACATCATTACTTACCCATAGAAGTAGTTACTGTACCCCCATCACCTGACATCATTACTTACCCATAGAAGTAGTTACTGTACCCCATATTACCTGACATCATTACTTACCCATAGAAGTAGTTACTGTACCCCACATTACCTGACATCATTACTTACCCATAGAAGTAGTTACTTTACCCCACATTACCTGACATTGTTACTTACCCATAGAAGTAGTTACTATACCCCACATTACCTGACATCTTTACTTACCCATAGAAGTAGTTACTATACCCCACATTACCTGACATCATTACTTACCCATAGAAGTAGTTACTATACCCCACATTACCTGACAGTATTACTTACCCATAGAAGTAGTTACTATACCCCACATTACCTGACATCATTACTTACCCATAGAAGTAGTTACTATACCCCACATTACCTGACATCATTACTTACCCATAGAAGTAGTTACTATACCCCACATTACCTGACATCGTTACTTACCCATAGAAGTAGTTACTATACCCCACATTACCTGACATCGTTACTTACCCATAGAAGTAGTTACTATACCCCCCATCACCTGACATCATTACTTACCCATAGAAGTAGTTACTGTACCCCCCATCACCTGACATCATTACTTACCCATAGAAGTAGTTACTATACCCCACATTACCTGACATCATTACTTACCCATAGAAGTAGTTACTGTACCCCACATCACCTGACATCATTACTTACCCATAGAAGTAGTTACTATACCCCTCATTACCTGACATCATTACTTACCCATAGAAGTAGTTACTATACCCCACATTACCTGACAGTATTACTTACCCATAGAAGTAGTTACTTTACCCCACATTACCTGACATCATTACTTACCCATAGAAGTAGTTACTTTACCCCCATCACCTGACACCATTACTTACCCATAGAAGTAGTTACTTTACCCCACATTACCTGACATCATTACTTACCCATAGAAGTAGTTACTGTACCCCACATTACCTGACATCATTACTTACCCATAGAAGTAGTTACTTTACCCCACATTACCTGACAGTATTACTTACCCATAGAAGTAGTTACTATACCCCACATTACCTGACATCATTACTTACCCATAGAAGTAGTTACTATACCCCACATTACCTGACAGTATTACTTACCCATAGAAGTAGTTACTATACCCCACATTACCTGACATCATTACTTACCCATAGAAGTAGTTACTATACCCCACATTACCTGACAGTATTACTTACCCATAGAAGTAGTTACTATACCCCACATTACCTGACATCATTACTTACATATAGAAGTAGTTACTTTACCCGATCATAGGGATGGTTAACTCTGGAAATTCCGTCTGTTTCTTTCCACCCCATGTACAGTATGGAACAGTCGTCAGAGTTCCCTACAAATGGATGTATTGGTGCCTTTTGGGCATTTCAGTGTTTATTGAGGACCTCTTTGCTGAGGAATGTGATTGATTTCATGTGTACTTTATTTGATTGTTTTCTCTGTATTTATTTTCTGGTGTATTTCCTATGTGTCATTTGTTGTGTAATTGTGAGATGCAGGGCTCCCTTGCAAAAGAGACCTTGGTCTCAATGGGACTCCCTGTTAAAATAAAGGTCAAAAATAAATATTTGATTGTCATTTACACCAACACCCCTACAGTATATGGGTCTCTCTCTGTCGCTCCTCCGTGTGGAGGGGTGGTCATCGCCACTCTGTCTCAGACGGTGTCTCTACGCTCCAAGCCTTCCTGCACCAGGAGCTGCCTGGGGCCATGATTAAATCCTGATTAATGTTGTTGTATGTCCAGTCCCAGTCTAAACTCCAGCTCTTTGGAGTCTTTAGATCTGGGCTATTAGGGTTAAGGGAAGGGACTAAGGTAATGACCTGTAGACACAGCCGACCTGTAGACCTGTGACCTGTAGACACAGCCGACCTGTAGACCTGTGACCTGTAGATACAGCCGACCTGTAGACCTGTGACCTGTAGACCTGTGACCTGTAGACACAGCCGACCTGTAGACCTGTGACCTGTAGACCTGTGACCTGTAGACACAGCCGACCTGTAGACCTGTGACCTGTAGACACAGCCGACCTGTAGACCTGTGACCTGTAGACCTGTGACCTGTAGACACAGCCGACCTGTAGACCTGTGACCTGTAGACCTGTGACCTGTAGACACAGCCGACCTGTAGACCTGTGACCTGTAGACCTGTGACCTGTAGACACAGCCGACCTGTAGACCTGTGACCTGTAGACACAGCGGACCTGTAGACCTGTGACCTGTAGACACAGCCGACCTGTAGACCTGTGACCTGTAGACCTGTGACCTGTAGACACAGCCGACCTGTAGACCTGTGACCTGTAGACACAGCCGACCTGTAGACCTGTGACCTGTAGATACAGCCGACCTGTAGACCTGTGACCTGTAGACACAGCCGACCTGTAGACCTGTGACCTGTAGACACAGCCGACCTGTAGACCTGTGACCTGTAGACACAGCCGACCTGTAGACCTGTGACCTGTAGACACAGCCGATCTGTAGACCTGTGACCTGTAGACACAGCCGACCTGTAGACCTGTGACCTGTAGACACAGCCGACCTGTAGACCTGTGACCTGTAGACCTGTGACCTGTAGACACACCCGACCTGTGACCTGTAGACACAGCCGACCTGTAGACCTGTGACCTGTAGACACAGCCGACCTGTAGACCTGTGACCTGTAGACACAGCCGACCTGTAGACCTGTGACCTGTAGACACAGCCGACCTGTAGACACAGCCGACCTGTAGACCTGTAGACACAGCCGACCTGTAGACACAGCCGACCTGTAGACCTGTGACCTGTAGACACAGCCGACCTGTAGACACAGCCGACCTGTAGACCTGTGACCTGTAGACACAGCCGACCTGTAGACACAGCCGACCTGTAGACCTGTGACCTGTAGACACAGCCGACCTGTAGACCTGTGACCTGTAGACCTGTGACCTGTAGACACACCCGACCTGTGACCTGTAGACACAGCCGACCTGTAGACCTGTGACCTGTAGACACAGCCGACCTGTAGACCTGTGACCTGTAGACACAGCCGACCTGTAGACCTGTGACCTGTAGACACAGCCGACCTGTAGACACAGCCGACCTGTAGACCTGTAGACACAGCCGACCTGTAGACACAGCCGACCTGTAGACCTGTGACCTGTAGACACAGCCGACCTGTAGACACAGCCGACCTGTAGACCTGTGACCTGTAGACACAGCCGACCTGTAGACACAGCCGACCTGTAGACCTGTGACCTGTAGACACAGCCGACCCACAGGAGTTTACTGTCAATCTGAGAGCCATCGTCAACAAGCCTCAGGGTGTCGCTATTGAGCCTGCAGTCAGAGCTCAAACAAGCCAGTTAGTTCAAACAAATGCAGCTTTCCTTTTGGAAGCACAGGATAGAGACCCAGTGGTCTCCCAGTTAAAGACATTGAAAAAAGAGGGTAGAGCAGAGCGCCGTGTTGAAATGCAAACTGAGACGAATTTCAATCCATTCAAACAAGTGTGGGGAGGCATTACATGTGAAGAATGTGGTGTTATGCCTTGACAGTGGTGATTTTAACATGTAAATATTGGTAGGGCAAAAATAAGATATATGTTTTATTGTCACATACATAAAACGAATATGCGTCAAAACCACTATACTACAAATTGAATGCACCAATGCCAGAAATGAGTTTTGAGCCACACAAACGTTCTAACATTTGGGTTATGATCAGTTTATAGGCTAGTTACTCCCCCTATATTTAGCTCTTAGTGCACTAAGATGAATTTAGCATTTACTTTTAAAGAGTAAAGTGTATTTTACGATCAGAATCAAATTCAGCATCGGTCTGACATCAAACATCAACAAAGATACGTCCTAACTAGCTAACGTTAGCTACCTCAGTACAGCTGCTAGCCACTGCTTCCATCCAAACAACTCTGGATGAATCTTCTATTTTTTTGCCATGTCCTTTTGTAATGTTGAGTGGCTGATGAGCACCAAGAGTCTTATCTCTGTATTTCTTCATTATGCAAAGTTTGAAAAGGATTTGCTAGGAGATAGTTGATATGATTAGAGCGAGAGAGAGAGATCCTGGAGGGCCACAGTGTTTGCTCTAAAGATGACACCCCCAGGTATGAGAATAATGAATATGTGTGGCTTAGTGAATACCAGAAGAGGTTGTCAGCTTACTTTTAAATTGCAAAAACAACGGTCAGATGTGCTGTATGAAGTACTGGAGTACAGTGGAATGGGCCTTATTATTCCATCGTACACTATAACCTTACTTATACTCAAACCTTACTTTGGGGTTGTTTCAGAGCACAACAGGAAACTGTGTGATCTGAGAAAAATAAACCAGTGTTGCCTAGGTTACCCTTCAGGAGAAGGGTGGAGGAAAATGGTAAACTGTGGGCTCCAAGAGATGTTAATGTGTCAGCTGAAAGGGAACTGGACACTGTCAGGACTGAAAGCTAGTCAAAGACACAGAGACATATACAACACAAACGGACGTAAACACTGAGATGCCCTGTGCACCTACAAGAGAAAGTGTCAAGCACCTGAGTTAATTGCAGCAGGTCAGGGGGTGGACCCCAAAGAACTGTTAGGAGCACTGAACTATATATTAACGGTTAGAAAGCCCGCTTGGCTAGAGGGTTTTAACACTGGTAACCATATACATTCAGAAAGCATTGACAAAGATTTTCATAACTAACCCACACTAGGTTATTGTTCTATCTGTGTGGTCACTGTACAATGTCTCAGTGGATTACATATATGTTGTTTTATGTTTAGTCAGTTCAATTATGTGTTTCAGTCTAAGAAGGTAATGTCATAGAAATCGAATCCATGGATTCTATTTACATGGGTAACGTAAACTAATGTGTGTTTACGTTTGAATATCTCTCAGCCTATCACACAGTGTTATGCAAATGAGTTTCTGTATGTTGATGATGCTGACTGGGGCACGCTGGGCCAGTCAGTTTGAGTAGCGCCTGTGTGCGTTGGGTCCGGGTTGGTGGCTGTTGGTGGGCACTATATTCATCCAAATAAACCACAACTTGATTATTTAATGGGAAATGATCGTACCGAACTGTTTATGCTAGTTAACTAGCTACGTGAGTTTCAGTGGCTTTGCAGGCTCGTTACACTACTATGGTGGACAATGTTCCCAACCTTGTATTTGTCACTGGCGACCTCTAGCGGTAAACTACAATTTACATCGAAGTGACGTACCACAGTGCGCTTGTCATATGACTATCGAGGTCCATACAATTTTGTACAATCCGGATATAGCAGAGAAAATCGATCAGTTGGACATGCAACTCAGTACTTGACGTGCACTTTATGACATGTCAAATATCCTGATAAAAACTAGGTAAGAACGAACCTCTGATGCGCACTGGTGACAGTGATTGTGACAGTTGCGGATTAAAATGACACTAGCTAATGGACTAAAGGAGCCTAACGTTACTCCGTATGTATAATGTAATGGAACAGAGTCATGATCAGGGGCTAGTAGGCTACAGCACCTGTCAGCATGCTGTTGTTATTCTCTGTTCTCTCTACAGATAGAATGCCATTGTCAACAGCACTCATCCCTCTTGCTTTGTTCATTGGAGTAGCAACACGATCCAGAGGTACAGTATGTTATGTATGGCCACTTTCACATGGGAACTAACTAACTAGTCGAATTAAATGTAGAACTAGCCATGACCATGTTTATAACTACTTAACACATAGATAAAGCTTTATGACACGTTTCTGAACTGCATTGTTTAAATCAGCATGTTTACCACTGTCAGTCATGTCATTTATTGATGCTGATGACCAAAGACCCATAGCTTCCCTTCCCCTTATGAAAGACCCTTTATAACCCTGTGTGTGTTTCCTCCCCAGGCAGTGATGAGTGTGTGGCCCGTAACTTTGGCCATGGCTCGGTGGTGTGTGAGTGTAACTCCACCCACTGTGACAGTATTGGGTCGGACACACTACCTGTCTTGGGTCAGTTCCTGTCCTTCACCAGCAGTAAGGCTGGCAGCAGGCTGCAGAGAGGACAGGGACAGGGACAGAAGAACAGCACTGGAGCAGGTGAGAATAGCCTGGGCTGAAAACAACAACCCCCACTAGCCCAAGGGTGGGAAACAAAAAAGACAAAAGCCTGCACACACTGTTACCCTTCAGGACCTGTACTGACCACCCCCCTCTCTCCCCCTCCCTCCCTCCATCTCTCCCAGTTCTCAGGCTGACTGTGGTTCCCTACCAGAAGTACCAGAGGATCAGAGGGTTTGGAGGAGCCATGACAGACTCAGCTGCCATCAACATCCTGTCTCTGTCCCCCAGAACACAGGACCAGCTACTACGACAGTACTTCTCTGCTCAGGGTGAGAGGTCAGGGTGTCAGTAAGGGCCATAGCTATAATCATAATTACTAGAATAGTCCTGTCTATTTCACTTGAGTAAGACATTTTATGTTAATGGGACAAACCTTGTCAGATAAAGGCTGAGTTAAGTGTGTATACTGCTGTTGCTTTGTGTCCCAGGTATTGGGTACAGTGTGGTGCGGGTGCCCATTGCCAGCTGTGACTTCTCAACCCATCTGTACACCTATGCCGACTCACCTGGAGACTACAACCTGGACAACTTTACCTTAGCACCAGAGGACACTAACATGAAGGTGGCTTAGATAGTCTCTCTGTTTCTCGCTCTCTTTTTTCAGCTCTTTCTCTCCTTTGACTTGTTAGATCGTAAACGTATCAAATTAAAGTTTAATGGTCGCGTAAACAGTTTAGCAGGTGTTATAGCTGTGCAGCGAAATGCTTATGTTACTAGCTCCAAAAACTGCAGTCAGATGTCAAACAATTAAAATTAAAATAAAAAAGGCAAGAAATCAAGAACATCTGAATCCAATGAACAACCTAAATAGCACTGTAGCAGTATCAAAATGAAATCCATACAGTATGTACTGTACACCGAGCACACAGCCATGCAATTTCCATAGACAAACATTGGCAGTAGAATGGCCCATACTGAAGAGCTCAGTAACTTTTAACGTGGCACCATCATAGGATGCCACCTTTCCAACAAGTCAGCTTGTCACATTTCTGCCCTCCTAGAGCTGTTCCGGTCAACTGTAAGTGCTGTTATTGTGAAGTTGAGTTTGGCCGGGCGGCCAGCTCTAGGAAGAGTCTTGGTGGTTCCAAACTAGAGGTCGACCGATTATGATTTTTCAACGCCGATACCGATTATTGGAGGACCAAAAAAAGTCGATACCGATTAATCGGCCGATTTTTATTTATTTATTTGTAATAATGACAATTACAACAATACTGAATGAACACTTATTTTAACTTAATATAATACATCAATAAAATCAATTTAGCCTCAAATAAATAATGAAACATGTTAAATTTGGTTTAAATAATGCAAAAACAAAGTGTTGGAGAAGAAAGTAAAAGTGCAATATGTGCCATGTAAGAAAGCTAACGTTTAAGTTCCTTGCTCAGAACATGAGAACATATGAAAGCTGGTGGTTCCTTTTAACATGAGTCTTCAATATTCCCAGGTAAGAAGTTTTAGGTTGTAGTTATTATAGGAATTATAGGACTATTTCTATCTATACAATTTGTATTTAATATACCTTTGACTATTGGATGTTCTTATAGGTTCTTTAGTATTGCCAGTGTAACAGTATAGCTTCCATCCCTCTCCTCGCCGCTACCTGGGCTCAAACCAGGAACACATCGATAAGAGCCACCCTCGAAGCAGCGTTACCCATGCAGAGCAAGGGGAACAACTACTCCAAGTCTCAGAGCGAGTGACATTTGAAACGCTATTAGCGCTCACCCCGCTAACTAGCTAGCCATTTCACTAATCTCGGGAGTTGATAGGCTTGAAGTCATAAACAGCGCAATGCTTAAACCATTGCGAAGAGCTGCTGGCAAAACGCACGAAAGTGCTGTTTGAATGAATGCTTACGAGCCTGCTGGTGCCTACCATCGCTCAGTCAGACTGCTCTATCAAATCATAGACTTAATTATAACATAATAACACACAGAAATACGAGCCTTTGGTCATTAATATGGTCGAATCCGGAAACTATCATTTCGAAAACAAAACGTTTATTCTTTCAGTGAAATACGGAACCGTTCCGTATTTTATCTAACGGGTGGCATCCATAAGTCTAAATATTCCTGTTACATTGCACAACCTTCAATGTTATGTCATAATTACATAAAATTCTGGCAAATTAGTTCGCAACGAGCCAGGCGGCCCAAACTGTTGCATATACCCTGACTCTGCGTGCAATGAACGCAAGAGAAGTGACACAATTTCACCTGGTTAATATTGCCTGCTAACCTGGATTTCTTTTAGCTAAATATGCAGGTTTAAAAATATATACTTCTGTGTATTGATTTAAAAAAAGGCATTGATGTTTATGGTTAGGTACATGTTGGAGCAACGATACGCACCGCATCGATTATATGCAACGCAGGACACGCTAGATAAACTAGTAATATCATCAACCATGTGTAGTTAACTAGTGATTATGATTGATTGTTTTTTATAAGATAAGTTTAATGCTAGCTAGCAACTTACCTTGGCTTCTTACTGCATTCGCGTAACAGGCGGGCTCCTCGTGAGGCAGGTGGTTAGAGCGTTGGACTAGTTAACCGTAAGGTTGCAAGATTGAATCCCTGAGCTGACAAGGTAAAAATCTGTCGTTCTGCCCCTGAACAAGGCAGTTAACCCACCGTTCCTAGGCCGTCATTGAAAATAAGAATGTGTTCTTAACTGACTTGTCTAGTTAAATAAAGGTGTAATCATATATATTTTTTAATAAAATAGCAAAATCGGCGTCCAAAAATACCGATATTTCCGATTGTTATGAAAACGTCCCTAATTAATCGGCCATTCCGATTAATCGGTCGAACTCTATTCCAAACGTCTTTCATTTAAGAATGATGGAGGCCACTGTGTTCTTGGGGACCTTCAATGCTGCAGAATAATTAATCTATCTCGGGGATACAGTATTTAAATACACAGTGTGAAACAGGAAGTGACTAGTGGTTCAATGTCTCTATAACATGGGACAGTATGCGGTTTCAGTGAGTGTGCATCACCTTGTAGACAGCTAGTGATGGCTGTTCAACAGTCTGATGGCCTGGTAATTGAAGCAGTTTTTTTGTCTCTCTGTCTTGGCTTTGACGCACCTGTAATGTCTTCGAATGTCAGACGGTAGCCGGGTAACAGGCCTACCACTGTCGTCAGCAAACTTGATGGAGTTGGAGTCGTGCATGGCCATGCAGTCATGGAGGAATAGGGATGTATGTACTCACAACACCACTTCCTGTTGTTGGTCCAATCCCAGATCCCCCTGCTGCAGCGAGCCCAGGCCCTGTCGCCCCGCCCCCTGTCTCTGCTGGCCAGTGCCTGGAGCGCCCCCGCATGGTTGAAGACCAACGGTGCTCTCACTGGCAAGGGCTCTTTGAAGGGCCAGCCTGGGGGCAAGGAGCACAAGACCTGGGCTAAATACTATGTCAGGTATCATACAGTATACACACCTAAACCTGAACTAAATACTATGTCAGGTATCATACAGTATACACACAAAGACCTGGGCTAATTACTATGTCAGTTATCATACAGTATACACACAAATACCTGGACTAAATACTATGTCAGTTATCATACAGTATACACACAAAGACCTGAACTAAATACTATGTCAGTTATCATACAGTATACACACAAAGACCTGGGCTAAATACTATGTCAGTTATCATACAGTATATACACAAAGACCTGGGCTAAATACTATGTCAGTTATCATACAGTATACACAAAGACCTGGGCTAAATACTATGTCAGTTATCATACAGTATACACACAAAGACCTGGGCACATGGAGCCTTACAGAGGAGTTGGACTTTTCCCCCTCTCTCTGAGTATTCATTCTACTCCCTCAGGTTCCTGGAGGAGTATGCCAAATACAACCTATCATTCTGGGCCGTGACCACAGGCAACGAGCCCTCTGCTGGACAGATGACCAACTACAGGTCACATCTCACTTTATATTACATGTGTATCTAAGGCAGGTACATAATTGACAACAGGAAGAAGTGTTATTTAGTTAGTAATTGCATTCTGGTAATGAAGTTAGTTATAGAGGAAGTACATGTTACAGGTTCTTTTAGCTCAGTTGGTAGTGTATGGAGCTTGTAACGCCAGGGTAGTGGGTGCGATTCCCGGAACCACCAAAATACGTCAAATCTATGCACGCTTTGGATAAAAGCGTCTGCTAAATGGCATATATTATAACAGTAATCTGTTTTCTCTGCTCCAGTTTCCAGGCTCTGGGCTTCACAGCAGAGGAGCAGAGGGATTGGGTGGGCCTGGACCTAGGCCCCGCCCTGCACACCTCCACACACCCCCACACACACCTCCTCATCCTGGACGACAACAGACTGCTACTGCCACACTGGGCTAAAGTGGTGAGAGAGAGGAAGAAGAGGAGGGGCTTTGAGAGAGGGAGGAAAGGAATGAGAGATGAAGGGATGGGGTAAGGTAGGGTCAAGGACAGAGAGTAGAGAGAGTCAACAAAAGAAGGATGCATGGGAAAAGGGGAGAAGTCCATAAAGAAATAGTGAAATGTTGAAAGTGTACATTTGGACAATATTGAAGTATGCTCCTCCTCCTCCCAGGTCCTCAGTGATGTGCGTGCTGGCAGGTATATCCATGGTGTTGGAGTCCACTGGTACCTGGACACTCTGGTGCCGGCAGAGCTCTCCCTGGGCACTACCCACCACCTGTACCCAGAATACTACCTGTTTGGAACGGAGGCCTGCGCTGGCTGGAGCCCCACAGACAGAGGAGTACGGCTGGGTAGCTGGGAGAGAGCTGAGCAGTACGCACACAGCATCATACAGGTAAGATAGCCGTATGACCTAGAATGAGGATCGTCAATACGTACTCTTTCTTAGTCGTATGGCTAACGGGTGAGAATGACATCGTACAGGTGTACATGTGAAGGTGTTACTGTAGCAGGTAATTGAACAGGTCAGCATGACATCAGACAAAAATAAGTTGAGTGTGACCTCAATATTTTGTCAGATTCCTGTGTATGATCTAGTTAGTAGCTTAGGTGCTGATTGTGAAATGTTACAGGGGCCAACTGATGAATTGAAGGTGTGTCTGTGAGCTCTGTCTGTTTTTGTCTCCTTGTTCTTTGTTCGTCCCTCATGAAGTCAGTTCTGTGTCATGTCCTGCAGCGCGAGTTAAACACATTCATACTGTACTGAACTCTACAGCTCAAACTGCTGCTCTGTTATGTTGCCCTAGGGAACAAGCTAGAATGGTGCTCTCAGTTTATCCATGCCTCCCGCTCTTCCTCCCTCTTGTTTTTCACACCCCCTTTCTCTCTCTGAATACTCTGCAGGACTGAAACAGGACTCTCTTACCTGTTCCCTCTCCATTCATTTAGCATCGGAACAGTCACTCTCCTGAGAATCACAGGATTGTTTATGCTGATGCAATGCCAGGTAACACAACAACACAAACTAGACAGTGAATGAGTCACTTTCTTCCTCTCTCTACTCTCCCTCTCTTCCTCTCCTCTCTTGTCTGCTGTAGGACCTGAACCACTATGTGGTGGGCTGGACAGACTGGAACCTGGCTCTGGACCAAGGAGGAGGGCCCAACTGGGTGAAGAACTTCGTGGACAGCCCCATCATCGTGGACCACAGCCGAGACATCTTCTACAAACAGCCCACCTTCTATAGCATGGCCCACTTCAGGTACTGTACTGTCCCACCTTCTATAGCATGGCCCACTTCAGGTACTGTCCCCCCTTTATAGCATGGCCCACTTCAGGTACTGTACTGTCCCACCTTCTATAGCATGGCCCACTTCAGGTACTGTACTACCTTCTATAGCATGGCCCACTTCAGGTACTGACTGTCCCACCTTCTATAGCATGGCCCACTTCAGGTACTGTACTACCTTCTATAGCATGGCCCACTTCAGGTACTGACTGTCCCACCTTCTATAGCATGGCCCACTTCAGGCACTGTACTGTCCCACCTTCTATAGCATGGCCCACTTCAGGTACTGACTGTCCCACCTTCTATAGCATGGCCCACTTCAGGTACTGTACTACCTTCTATAGCATGGCCCACTTCAGGTACTGTACTGTCCCACCTTCTATAGCATGGCCCACTTCAGGTACTGTACTACCTTCTATAGCATGGCCCACTTCAGGTACTGTACTACCTTCTATAGCATGGCCCACTTCAGGTACTGTACTGTCCCACCTTCTATAGCATGGCCCACTTCAGGTACTGTACTACCTTCTATAGCATGGCCCACTTCAGGTACTGTACTGTCCCACCTTCTATAGCATGGCCCACTTCAGGTACTGTACTGTCCCACCTATAGCATGGCCCACTTCAGGTACTGTCCCACCTTCTATAGCATGGCCCACTTCCGGTACTGTACTGTCCCACCTTCTATAGCATGGCTCACTTCAGGTACTGTACTGTCCCACCTTCTATAGCATGGCCCACTTCAGGTACTGTACTGTCCCACCTTCTATAGCATGGCCCACTTCAGGTACTGTACTACCTTCTATAGCATGGCCCACTTCAGGTACTGTACTACCTTCTATAGCATGGCCCACTTCAGGTACTGTACTGCCTTCTATAGCATGGCCCACTTCAGGTACTGTACTGACTTCTATAGCATGGCCCACTTCAGGTACTGTACTACCTTCTATAGCATGGCCCACTTCAGGTACTGTACTGCCTTCTATAGCATGGCCCACTTCAGGTACTGTACTACCTTCTATAGCATGGCCCACTTCAGGTACTGTACTGCCTTCTATAGCATGGCCCACTTCAGGTACTGTACTGCCTTCTATAGCATGGCCCACTTCAGGTACTGTACTACCTTCTATAGCATGGCCCACTTCAGGTACTGTACTGCCTTCTATAGCATGGCCCACTTCAGGTACTGTACTACCTTCTATAGCATGGCCCACTTCAGGTACTGTACTGTCCCACCTTCTATAGCATGGCCCACTTCAGGTACTGTACTGTCCCACCTTCTATAGCATGGCCCACTTCAGGTACTGTACTACCTTCTATAGCATGGCCCACTTCAGGTACTGTACTACCTTCTATAGCATGGCCCACTTCAGGTACTGTACTGTCCCACCTTCTATAGCATGGCCCACTTCAGGCACTGTCCCACCTTCTATAGCATGGCCCACTTCAGGCACTGTACTGTCCCACCTTCTATAGCATGGCCCACTTCCGGTACTGTACTGTCCCACCTTCTATAGCATGGCCCACTTCAGGTACTGTCCCACCTTCTATAGCATGGCCCACTTCAGGTACTGTCCCACCTTCTATAGCATGGCTCACTTCAGGTACTGTACTGTCCCACCTTCTATAGCATGGCCCACTTCAGGTACTGTCCCACCTTCTATAGCATGGCCCACTTCAGGTACTGTACTGTCCCACCTTCTATAGCATGGCCCACTTCAGGTACTGTACTGTCCCACCTTCTATAGCATGGCCCACTTCAGGCACTGTCCCACCTTCTATAGCATGGCCCACTTCAGGCACTGTACTGTCCCACCTTCTATAGCATGGCCCACTTCCGGTACTGTACTGTCCCACCTTCTATAGCATGGCCCACTTCAGGTACTGTCCCACCTTCTATAGCATGGCCCACTTCAGGTACTGTCCCACCTTCTATAGCATGGCTCACTTCAGGTACTGTACTGTCCCACCTTCTATAGCATGGCCCACTTCAGGTACTGTCCCACCTTCTATAGCATGGCCCACTTCAGGTACTGTACTGTCCCACCTTCTATAGCATGGCCCACTTCAGGTACTGTACTGTCCCACCTTCTATAGCATGGCCCACTTCAGGTACTGTACTGTCCCACCTTCTATAGCATGGCCCACTTCCGGTACTGTACTGTCCCACCTTCTATAGCATGGCCCACTTCAGGTACTGTACTGTCCCACCTTCTATAGCATGGCCCACTTCCGGTACTGTACTGTCCCACCTTCTATAGCATAGCTCACTTCAGGTACTGTACTGTCCCACCTTCTATAGCATGGCCCACTTCCGGTACTGTACTGTCCCACCTTCTATAGCATGGCCCACTTCAGGTACTGTCCCACCTTCTATAGCATGGCCCACTTCAGGTACTGTACTGTCCCACCTATAGCATGGCCCACTTCAGGTACTGTCCCACCTTCTACAGCATGGCCCACTTCAGGTACTGTCCCACCTTCTATAGCATGGCCCACTTCAGGTACTGTCCCACCTTCTATAGCATGGCTCACTTCAGGTACTGTACTGTCCCACCTTCTATAGCATGGCCCACTTCAGGTACTGTCCCACCTTCTATAGCATGGCCCACTTCAGGCACTGTACTGTCCCACCTTCTATAGCATGGCCCACTTCCGGTACTGTACTGTCCCACCTTCTATAGCATGGCCCACTTCCGGTACTGTACTGTCCCACCTTCTATAGCATGGCCCACTTCAGGTACTGTACTGTCCCACCTTCTATAGCATCGCCCACTTCCGGTACTGTACTGTCCCACCTCCTATAGCATGGCCCACTTCCGGTACTGTACTGTCCCACCTTCTATAGCATGGCCCACTTCAGGTACTGTACTGTCCCACCTTCTATAGCATGGCCCACTTCCGGTACTGTACTGTCCCACCTTCTATAGCATGGCCCACTTCAGGTACTGTACTGTCCACCTTCTATAGCATGGCCCACTTCAGGTACTGTACTGTCCCACCTTCTATAGCATGGCCCACTTCAGGTACTGTATTGTCCCACCTGGGCAGGTCTGACACCCTGTACCAATACTTTATAAAATGAACCCTTCTTTCCTAACTTACTTGGTGATCACTGATCTGTATGTGTTTATGTACATATAACACAAGTAAATTAACTCTGCTACACAGTAAGTTCCTGTGGGAGGGGTCTCAGAGAGTGGGTGTGTCCTTCAGTCAGGAAACAAAACTGGAAAGCTCTGCCTTCGTCAGGCCAGACGGGTCAGTGGTGCTTACCATCCTCAACAGGTGGGTGAAAGTGTGTGTGTTAACACTTGATATGTGTGTGTTTGCATGTGTGTTACCTTGATGTGAGACTGTGTGTGTGTTGCAGGTCGTCGTCAGAGGTCCAGTTTGAGGTGTATGATCCTGCTGTGGGTTTCATCTCCTCCAGTGCTCCAGCCCACTCCCTGCTCACACTCGCTTGGAACACACGCTGATCACACTGGAATGGAACACACACGGATCACACACCTTTACTGCCAGGGCCAAAGCATTGTCACAGTCGGCATTACCCCTGTGCTACACTTCCAAAAAAACGACCAAACATTTGTCATCGGTCAGCACCATTATCCCTCACTAGCAGGTCTGCTACATTTCCACCAGCACACTCAACTCCCACCACCATCCAAAGCCCAATGTGCTGCCTCATAACAGCCTGACTGGTCACAGCATACCTGATAACCCTGCAGCATCGTGGGCTCTGCCATGTCTTTGATCAGAGCTTGAAATGTGTGTGTGGTTTAGCCAATACAGCCAAATATGTTGTGTGTTCCTATGTATGCTGTGACTATCTGCACTGATCTTCATCACGCTGGGAAAAGCTCTGGAATGTGTGAATATAGCATGTGATCAAACCAGGGCCAGGTACACTACTATGATCAGACACTGCTGCTGCTTGAGAAGGTCTGACCATTACACCGGTCTGCTAACAACTGTTTCTAAACTGAAATCTGGTTAATAACGGTGTGAACATGGTTTATAAAAGAGATCATGTAAAGTAATAATGTACAGAATGTATTAATGCAGTTTAAACCATTTGCCTTTTCAATAAATGATTTGTCTCTATTACGTCTTCACACAAGTATCGGGACTTTTAATGGACAGACAGACCCGATAAAAATCAATGTTACTGGTTTTTAATATTTTTTGGAATTATTAATACATCATACATGTTATCATATAATAATATACACAGACTAATACCCAGGGATTCACATTTGTCTCCATTCTCAATATGCTTTGTTGTTCTCTTCTCAAACCAGAAGTTGTTGGACTAAAAGTATTTACATTAAAAAAATAGAGTGATAGAAATGTGAAACAAAAGACAAAAGTCATCAACAGAGGAATAAAATGACAGAGCGATGCAATCTGTTTGTAATATATACACCAGAATGACAGTAGATTGTGGAGGGGCCCGTCTCAATAGTCAAAATGATGTCCCCTCGTCTCCTTTCTGCACTGATGTGACAGAGCTAGAAAGGCAAAACCAAATTCCTGGTGTGCATCCACCATGTTCAGTGCAGATGATGAGGAGAGGAAGCCACTCTAGACGATTGAGAAGCATCCCAGGAGTAGAGGGGTAGGGAGAGACATTGTTTTACAGCAGTGCTTTTCAGAAGGATGGAAAAAGAGGAATATGGAGAAAAGAGTAGAAAAAACGAGATGGGGTTGATGTTTGAAGCGAGGTAAAGGCAAGTGCTTGGTCATGATGAGGCAGAGGACAGCTAATGGATCATGATGTGTGTGTGGGGGTCTACCGAATCATGATGTGTGTGTGGGGGTCTACCGAATCATGATGTGTGTGTACTCTGTGTGTGTGTGTGGGGGTCTACCGAATCATGATGTGTGTGTGGGGGTCTACCGAATCATGGTGTGTGTGTGGGGGTCTACCGAATCATGATGTGTGTGTGGGGGTCTACCGAATCATGGTGTGTGTGTGTGGGGGTCTACCGAATCATGATGTGTGTGTGGGGGTCTACCGAATCATGATGTGTACTCTGTGTGTGTGTGAACATGGTTCCAGGGGCATTGAGACAGGAACAACCATACTGAGATGACCATCCTATGACTGTAGATGAAGAGATGATTCAGAAAGGAGGAGTGAGATGAAGGGATGACACGGAGGAATGAGGCAGAGATGAAGGGATGACACGGAGGAATGAGGCAGAGATGAGGGGATGACACGGAGGAATGAGGCAGAGATGAGGGGATGACACGGAGGAATGAGGCAGAGATGAGGGGATGACACGGAGGAATGAGGCAGAGATGAGGGGATGACACGGAGGAATGAGGCAGAGATGAAGGGATGACACGGAGGAATGAGGCAGAGATGAAGGGATGACACGGAGGAATGAGGCAGAGATGAAGGGATGACACGGAGGAATGAGGCAGAGATGAAGGGATGACACGGAGGAATGAGGCAGAGATGAAGGGATGACACGGAGGAATGAGGCAGAGATGAAGGGATGACACGGAGGAATGAGGCAGAGATGAAGGGATGACACGGAGGAATGAGGCAGAGATGAAGGGATGACACGGAGGAATGAGGCAGAGATGAAGGGATGACACGGAGGAATGAGGCAGAGATGAAGGGATGACACGGAGGAATGAGGCAGAGATGAAGGGATGACACGGAGGAATGAGGCAGAGATGAAGGGATGACACGGAGGAATGAGGCAGAGATGAAGGGATGACACGGAGGAATGAGGCAGAGATGAAGGAGGTATATCCTTCAGAAAGTCCTTATCTCCCGTGTGCAGTAATTCGTAGAGAAGAGGGGGATGAGGGTCAAAAAAGTGGAATGAAGGACAGATGAGATGGAGAGATTAAAAGGAGGTCAGAGGAGAGGTGCGATAAGGCGATGAGGGGGAGGTGTATTTCAGAAGGACCATCTCTCCTGTGTGCGGGGGTCCGTGTTTAGAGAGGGGGATTCTGGGGGGTTCTGGGTGTTGCTGTCTTCTCCATTCAACCCCTTCCTACACACAGGACACGTATCGTGCTGCAGAAAGAGAGAGAGGAGAAAATCAGTTACAAACGTCTTCAAAACATTCCTCCTACTAAATATTACCCCACCCTCCTCCTCACCATTTCCAGCCAGGGTACTATACAGTCTGAGTGGAAGAAGTGGTTGCAGGGTAGCTGTCTGACGGGCTCTCCCACTGCAAAGTCCTCCTTGCACACCGGACACTCCATACTGCAGTCTGGAGACACACACACACCTTTTTTATTATCTAGTATTACATTCCTGTTATAAATGATCATACAGAAGTATCTTACATGCAGGTAAAATACTCCATATTACAGTATACAGAGAACGGGGGAGAGATGGGAAGACTGAAGGGATGATGAAGCAGGGGTTACATTAGATGTTTGTGTTGAACCTTTATTTAACCAGGCAAGTCAGTTAACAACAAATTCTTATTTACAATGACGGCCTACCAGACATTAAAATAACTGAAGCCTAACATCTGATGCTAAATTACTGAGTGACTGGTTGAGATGATTTCAGAGGAATAGGTAGCACTCTTAATGACAAGAGACAGTAAGACAACAGCTATGTGGGCCCTGAGCCAGGGGAGACAGAGAGAGAGACAACAGCTATGTGGGCCCTGAGCCAGGGGAGACAGAGAGGGAGACAACAGCTATGTGGGCCCTGAGCCAGGGGAGACAGAGAGACAACAGCTATGTGGGCCCTGAGCCAGGGGAGACAGAGAGACAACTATGTGGGCCCTGAGACAGAGACAACTATGTGGGCCCTGAGCCAGGGAAGACAGAGAGACAACAGCTATGTGGGCCCTGAGCCAGGGGAGACAGAGAGGGAGAGGGAGACAACAGCTATGTAGGCTCTGAGCCAGGGGGGACAGAGAGGGAGACAACAGCTATGTGGGCCCTGAGCCAGGGGGGACAGAGAGAGACAGAGAGACAACAACTATGTGGGCCCTGAGCCAGGGGGGACAGAGAGAGACAGAGAGACAACAGCTATGTGGGCCCTGAGCCAGGGGGGACAGAGAGAGAGAGGGAGACAACAGCTATGTGGGCCCTGAGCCAGGGGGGACAGAGAGAGAGAGGGAGACAACAGCTATGTGGGCCCTGAGCCAGGGGGGACAGAGAGGGAGACAACAGCTATGTGGGCCCTGAGCCAGGGGGGACAGAGAGGGAGACAACAGCTATGTGGGCCCTGAGCCAGGGGGGACAGAGAGAGAGAGGGAGACAACAGCTATGTGGGCCCTGAGCCAGGGGGGACAGAGAGGGAGACAACAGCTATGTGGGCCCTGAGCCAGGGGGGACAGAGAGGGAGACAACAGCTATGTGGGCCCTGAGCCAGGGGGGACAGAGAGGGAGAGGGAGACAACAGCTATGTGGGCCCTGAGCCAGGGGGGACAGAGAGAGACAGAGAGGGAGACAACAGCTATGTGGGCCCTGAGCCAGGGGGGACAGAGAGAGAGAGGGAGACAACAGCTATGTGGGCCCTGAGCCAGGGGAGACAGAAAGGGAGAGGGAGACAACAGCTATGTGGGCCCTGAGCCAGAGAGAGACAGAGACAACAGCTATGTGGGCCCTGAGCCAGGGGGGACAGAGAGAGACAGAGAGGGAGACAACAGCTATGTGGGCCCTGAGCCAGGGGGGACAGAAAGGGAGAGGGAGACAACAGCTATGTGGGCCCTGAGCCAGAGAGAGACAGAGACAACAGCTATGTGGGCCCTGAGCCAGGGGGGACAGAGAGAGACAGACAGAGAGGGAGAGTGAGACAACAGCTATATGGGCCCTGGGCCAGGGGGGACAGAGAGAGACAGAGAGGGAGAGTGAGACAACAGCTATGTGGGCCCTGGGCCAGGGGGGACAGAGAGAGACAGACCAAAAGAGAGAGACAGAGTGAGACCGAGAGAGAGGAAGAGAGACAGAGAGGAAGAGAGAGAGTGAAACAGTGGACAGATGTGTGTATGTGTGAGAAAGACGAGGACAGGAGACAGCAGCTAGAGAGAGAGAGAGAGAGGAGTCCTCATTTACCCCAATGAGTCAGCTGTCAGCAGCACAGCTATAGTTTATTTACAGTACCAGTCAAAAGTATAGACACATCTACTCATTCAAGGGTTTTTCCTTTATCTTTACAATTGTCTACATTGTAGAATAATAGTGAAGACATCAAAACTATGAAATAACACATATGGAATCATGTAGTAACCAAAAAAGTGTTAAACAAATCAAAATATATTTTATATGAGATTCTTCAAAGTAGCCACCCTTTGTCTTGATGACAGCTTTGCACACTCTTAACCAGCTTCATTAGGTAGTCACCTGGAATGCATTTCAATTAACAGGTATGCCTTGTTAAAAGTTAATTTGTGGAATTGATTTCCTTCTTAATGCTTTGAGACAATCAGTTGTGTTGTGACAAGGTAGGGGTGGTATACAGAAGATAGCCCTATTTGGTAAAAGACCAAGTCCATAGTATGGCAAGAAAAGCTGAAATAAGCAAAGAGAAACGACAGTCCATCATTACTTTAAGACATGAAGTTCAGTCAATCCGGAACATTTCAAGAACTTTGAAAGTTTCTTCAAGTGCAGTCGCAAAAACCATCAAGCGCTGTGATGAAACTGGCTCTGATGAGGACTGCCATAATGCCACTTTAATAATGTTTACATATCTTGCCTCACTCATATCATATGTATATACTGTATTTTATACCATCTATTGCATCTTGCCTATGGCGCTCTGTCATCGCTCATCCATATATTTATATGTATAAATTCTTATTCCATTCCTTTACTTAGATGTGTGTATATTAGGTAGTTGTTGAAATTGTTAGATTACTTGTTAGATATTGCTGCACTGTCAGAACTAGAAGCACAAGCATTTCGCTACACTCACAATAACATCTGCTAACCATGTGTATGTGACCAATAAAATGTCATTTGATAGGAAAGGAAGACCCAGAGTTACCTCTACTGCAGAGGATAAATTCATTAGAGTTAACTGCACCTCAGATTGCAGCCCAAATAAACGCTTCAGAGTTCAAGTAACAGACACATCTCAACATCAACTGTTCAGAGGAGACTGCGTGAATCAGGCCTTCATGGTCGAATTGCTGCAAAAGAAAACACTCCTAAAGGACAACAGTAAGAAGAAGAGACTTGCTTGGGCCAAGAAACATGAGCAATGGACAAATTAGATTTTTTGTATCCAACCGCCGTGTCTTTGTGAGACGCTGAGTAGGTGAACGGATAATCTTAGCATTTGTGGTTCCCGCCGTGAAGCATGGAGGTGTGATGGTGCTCTGCTGGTGACACTGTCTGTGATTTATTTAGAATTCAAGTCACACTTAACCAGCATGGCTACCACAGCATTCTACAGCGATATGCCATCCCATCTGGTTTGGGCTTAGTGGTACTATCATTTGTTTTTCAACAGGACAATGACCCAACACACCCCCAGGCTGTGTAAGGGCTATTTGACCAAGAAGGAGTGATGGAGGGCTGCATCAGATGACCTGGCCTCCACAATTATTTTTTATTTAACTAGGCAAGTCAGTTAAGAACAAATTCTTATTTTACAATGACGGGCGACGCAGGGCCAATTGTGCACCGCCCTATGGGAATCCCAATCACAGCCGGATGTGATTCAGCCTGGATTCGAACCGGGGACTGTAGTGACGCCTCTTGCACTGAGATGCAGTGCCTTAGACCGTTGCGCCACTTGGGAGCACAATCACCCGACCTCAACCCAATTGAGATGGTTTGGGATGAGTTGGACCGTAGAGCGAAGGAAAATCAGCCAACAAGTGCTCAGCATATGTGGGAACTCAAGATTGTTGGAAAAGCATTCCAGGTAAAGCTGGTTGAGAGAATGCCAAGAGTGTGCAAAGCTGTGTGTGCAAGGCAAAGGGTGGCTACTTAGAATCTAAAACTTAAAATATAGTTTGTTTTGTTTAACACTTTTTTGGTTACAACAAAAAAAGTGTTATTTCATAGTTTGATGTTTTCACTATTTTTCTACAATGTATAAAATTGTAAAAATAAAGAAAAACCCTTGAATGAATAAGCGTGTCCAAACTTTTGATTGGTAGTGTATAGGCCACGGCACTATGGAGAGACTGGAGAGGAGGTAAAGGACTGACCTGCTTGATCCTGAGACACGTTGACTGTAGGAATGGAGGAGATCTTCTCTTTCTCTGCAGGAGGAGGGCCCGTGTTCTCAAACTGACCTAACAACTACACACAGGTAGACAGAGAACATACATCACAATGGTTGCTGCAGGAACTATAAGAACAGCTTTACAATCCACCTTTGTGCTGTAAGCTGTGTGCTAACCTAGCATGATACAACAAAAGAGTAAAACCATCAGAAACACCCTGGAAAAGATAGAGAGAAAATAACAAGAGAACGGCTAAACCTTCATTAGCATTCTGGGTCTACCAACATCCATATAGCATTCTGGGTCTACCAACATCCATATAGCATTCTGGGTCTACCAACATCCATATAGCATTCTGGGTCTACCAACATCCATATAGCATTCTGGGTCTACCAACATCCATATAGCATTCTGGGTCTACCAACATCCATATAGCATTCTGGGTCTACCAACATCCATATAGCATTCTGGGTCTACCAACATCCATATAGCATTCTGGGTCTACAAACATCCATATAGCATTCTGGGTCTACCAACATCCATATAGCATTCTGGGTCTACCAACATCCATATAGCATTCTGGGTCTACCAACATCCATATAGCATTCTGGGTCTACCAACATCCATATAGCATTCTGGGTCTACCAACATCCATATAGCATTCTGGGTCTACCAACATCCATATAGCATTCTGGGTCTACCAACATCCATATAGCATTCTGGGTCTACCAACATCCATATAGCATTCTACGTAGTATGAAGTAATAGTTGCTTAGTGGCCATACATACCAAATCATGTGAATGGGGTTTGTGCGTGCGTACCTGTGTGATGACTGCGTCCAGTCCCCCCTGTCCCCAAGCATAGTCCCCTGGGTTAGAGTGTAGCATCCCCGTCCTAACACACAGAGAGAGGAGGTCAATTACAGTTAAAGATGAAACATTCAGGAAATATCCTGTTTCACACATGATGAACAGCAACAATATGTGTTGTGATTTAGTCTAGGTTTAAATGACAGGGTCCCAGAGGTGCTGGCTGAGGCACACCCATAACAAGTCAGGGGACATTCAAATATTCATGTTGATCCACCTCACTATTTGTAAGGAATCCACAAGAGAAAGTGTGTAAGTCAAACTGTGGACTTACATAATGTATAACCACTGCTTACATGGCAGTAAGAAGGTTCTTACCAAGAGAGGGGAGGTTGGCCAGGAACTCCAGAGTTGGCAAATAGACCAGCCAGAAACTGTTGTACTATCCTACAGAGAGAGAAGGCACACACATCAGTTAGGAATGAGATCAGCAGAACATTGAAAACTAAAAAAAAGACTACATTTAGAACCTGCAAATCCTGACTGATCAAAACAGCCATATGAATATCAACATGGCATCGTAAGGAGAGGAGTCTCACCCCTCTACGGCAGGCGAGCGGTCAGGTCTGCTGCTCCCTCTGGAGCGGTACCTCCGCTGACTGTGCAGGCGAGGGGGGCGACCGGGCCCCCAGTGTTCCCCCCCTCCCAGAGGACCCCCCAGGGGTCCTCCTAACCCAGCAGGAACTGACCCTCCGATAGGACCTCCTCCCAGGCCTCCTAGCCCTCCCAGCCCCCCCAGACCTAACCCCCCTGCTCCTACCCCAACCCCTCCACCAGGGACCCGGGGCTCTGATTCTGGACTGTCACCATCCACTGTGAAAGGCCTCTCTACAAACAACAGGTGCCACAGCTGCTGAGAGAAATGAGGGGTGAGGGTGAAAGGGAGAGTGGGAGGAGGGGGAATGGAGAGAGGGACAGTGGAAGGGAGAGAAAGATAGAGAAAGCATGTGAAAGAAAGATGGGATCACAAAGGTACATTTAGTACAGATGAGATCACAGTAGACATTTGCATCCCCCCCCACCCCTGTATCCTCCAGGCCACAGTGCATATCATACCTCTGCAAACTGTGTGGCTGTGTCATCTGTCCCGTTAGCGCCACCCTCTAGCAGACTGAGGGAAACAGCACACAGGAGGCAGAACACAGCATTAGTAACATCCAACATCTATACACAGTCATTCTCCACCACCTTCCATTCACTCTGCCTAGCCTATATCTGGTAGATTCATTAAAGCTACAGACATAATAAACAAGATATTCTCACCTGGAATCTTCTGTTACCTCCTCTATAAAGCCAGACTCACACCTGGGACAGATGTACTCCTGCAAAAACACACAATACCACACACTCAGAGAGTACATGGGTTACACTGTGTTCTATACTTTGCTGGTGAGGCAGCTATGCAGGGGTTTCTGTCTGTAGAATGAGGAAATGTCTAGTAGAGATCTGTGGCAGAGTCAGGATATAGCCTGTTTGAACATAGCATTAAGCAGGAACATACAACATGTAAAGTGGAAGTTGTCATCGAGAAGTATTCTTCCCTGGCACCAGTGTTGAGTTCACTCACAATGGGATTAGGCCTATGACACAGACATGTTCTTTATTCCACAAAACAAAAGGACACTTGAACTTGAAGTGAACCTCATTCCAAAATTGTTCAAAACCTGTATTGCTGTATGCAATATTGTGTGTAGGCTTAGGCTATGCCTCAGCCATTGTCATCTGGTGAAAACATACAGATACTATGCCTGAAATAAGGCTTCAGATGGACAAGCACAGGGTTCTGCCATGTATGTTTGAGGCATGCACCCTCTCTCTTTCAGTGGATGTCTTGGGGAGGTGAGACAGATGAACTGCTTATATGCCGTCAGTGAGTGGGCATGGCTGAAACATGCCTCAGCAGCACAGAGAGACAGAGTGTGACACAGTGAGACCAGCAGGCAGAGTTAGCCTGTGGGTAGGCTAGATCAGGGTTTACCAAATTCACGCCCAACCCCAGTACAAGTTTAGTTTCTTGCCTCAGCGCTTCACAACTGATTCAAATAATCAAAGCTTTTATTTAACTAGGCAAGTCAGTTAACAAATTCTTATTTACAATGACGGCCTACCACGGCCAAACCCTAACCCGTACTACACTGGCCCAATGGGACTCCCAATCATGGCCGGTTGTAATACAGCCTGGAATCAAACCAGGGTCTGTGGTGACGCCTCTAGCACTGAGATGCAGTGCCTTAGACCGCTGCATCACTCTGGAGCCCAATCATGATGATGGGGGGGGCAGGACCGAGTTTGGGAAACACTGGGCTAGATGGATCGGACCCATAGGCACAGATCTATTTCCCAATAAGAGGGAAATCCCAAAACTAGGCCCGTGTCAGTGTCTAGGCCTACTACAGCCTCCTCTCAGATTTAGCTTCAATGGCAGGAAGGGAATAAACAGGGGATTACCAGCCTGCCTCTCACTGACCAGCCTAACATACACAAATGTATCCTAGCTAACGTTGGTTTAGACAAGCAGACTGAGTGACTTACTGACACATTGACTGACTACCAGAGACTGCGAGTCAATTACAAACAGATAGCTACACGACTAGCTAGCTAAATGCAAAACGTTAAGTGTCATAACTTCTCTTCTAGAATGAACGCAGTCAATACGGATTAATGTAGTTAAAAGCAGTCAAAAAAAATGTAGTTAAAAGCAGTCAAGCAGTCAAAATATTGTGCAATGTCTTTCTACATTTTACTTTCAGTTTGATTGTGAAACTTAACTGTGCCACATTCAGTTGCCAAACGTTCACGAACGTTGCAGATAGAATGCGTAAATAGAGCCTACATGATGTATTGTTCTACATAATATTTTCTATCTGAACGTGCCAAACCGTTGTGTCCTGCTGAACGCGTCCCAGGCCAAGGCAACCCCCGTATTCCCTCTGCTTTAGTAGGACAAGGAGTAGCCAGACTGGCCGAGTTACGTTATAATGTCTTTGTTAAAGAAATTAGTTGACAAATCCTATTGTTAAAGCGAGCAACAACAAACATCAACATTGTTTGTTTGCTAGCTAGAGCCAGTGCCGAGGGCCCTACTGGCTAGCCGTCTACAGTTAGCAGCTAGCTAGTTAAACAACTACTGCTATTTGCTGGATTCGGTTGTCAACCGACGGAAAAGAACAAGACCTGCATTGAACAGCCATGATCGGGACACGGTGAAACGACTGACTTACCGGGAGCTTGGGGCTTACTTCTCCCTTACAACAATGACAGAAGAACCGATGCGGGGGAACCGCCGCAGCTTCCGCCATCTTCCCCAGAATAGCAAACAGTGACGTCGGTCCTCCTGCATACCAAAGAGGGTGGTCCGCCAACATCCCTTCATGCAATGCGCAACTCTTTGGGAAAATAAGCTTACCTGTGGCGGAAATTCGGAGGGCGGAAATTCGTTGTGTTGTGGCGCTGGCAATCACATGTGTTTGGGATTCTGAAGTTGTTTTGCGAGGATTCTCCCGAAACTCATTTCATGATCTGAAAAGGGTGTTTTGCAAAGGTTTGTGAGCATGGCAGTTAAGTTATAAAATTAAAGTTGTTAGTTAACGTTGTTGAAAAGCCGTGATTTGGTTACCGGTTGTTAGTGTCATCATACTGCTCAGCATAAGTAAATTTCGATGAACAGTCCAAAAACGTGTTGTTGACCTGTTCCCCGGTTCCTCCTGTTTCAGCAGATGACTGCCCAGGAGGTGCGGCTGTGTGGCCTGCTGCTACAGGAGCACTTTGGAGAGGTGGTGGAGAGGATAGGCACTCACCTACTCAGAGGAGGGGCACAGAACCTCAGGACCATCGCCAATGAGACCAACACACCACTGGACCTGGTACTACACAAACAAACACACACACATAAAACATATTGTTCAACCTAGGTGGTGACCCTGTCTCTTCTGCAGGTGAAGAAGTCTCTGTGTGTGTTGGTACAGCACGGTGCTTGTGAGTTCGGGTCGGGCCGGCGAGGCCCCGGGAGCCCAGTGGAGTACCGGGCCAGCTGTGAGCGGGTTCTAAGGGTTCTGCGGTACCCGCGGTACATCTACACAGCTAAGACCCTGTATGGAGACACAGGAGAACTCATCGTGGAGGAGGTCCTACAACGAGGCCATATGACCATGAGCAACACGGTCAAGACTGTAGCTGACCGACTCACTCATAACATGGAGGGTGTGTGAGAGAGCGATTACAAGATGTATGATTATTCTATATTTTCTTCTCCTTCTGTCCTCATTATTTTTCTCTCTGTAGAGGGTCGTAGTATGGAGTACAGTGAGGTGGTCTCAGCCTTCTCTAAGCTGGTAGAGACTCACTTCCTGCAGCGCTGTCCTCCGGTGGCCGAGATGGGAACTGCAGCCACCTCCACTAACCCGGCGACCCCCGGCACCCCTGCCGCCTCCGCCTCCACTGCCCCCCCAACAGCAGAGAGCAACCCTGACTGCTACAAGCTGCCCCATGTTACACTCATAGGTACCGCAAACACTTTGTCTCATATAACACGTAGTACCTTTTCACCTGTGTGCATACCCACATGTAAACCTCCTGCTATATGTAATTCAGTAAATACTTGCTATACACTCGCTTGTTGTGTTTGTGGGGCAGGTCGCGGGAAGCGCAGACGCTCCAGTGACGACAGTGAGGAGCAGAGAGGAGGGAAGAAAGCCAAGATGGACTCCGAGGTCAGACCCTCTACCCTTGACACAGAGATAATGGGCTGCTATAGAGAATCAGAGAACCTTGTTCTGTTTTTCTTTTACTCCTCTCAATAAGGAATGGAACCGTTTGGAATGACTTGTGCCTCTTTCTATCCCCTCCCTCTCTTTCCAGTCGTGTGGTGATGAGGGGATCTACTGGCAGGTGAACTTTGAGAGGTTCCATCAGCACTTCAGAGACCAGGCCATCATTAGTGCTGTGGCCAGCAAACTGGACCAGGTCAGTGTCACAGACCCCTACAGACCACCTCCGTATGCTTGTAGACCACCCCCATTAAATCTCTCCTGGTCTAAGTCAGTGATTCCCAAACTGAGGGGTTAGCAGGGAGGGCGTGGTGTGGCCTAGTTAAATAAAAAATAAATGGCAACATTTTCTCTGCACTTCAAGACAAAATGTGTAGAATCGCAGGAAAGCTTTAAACCTACAAGATGTTTTCTCCACCAACAAGACGGGTGTGAACAGTTTGTATCATGAACAGTGCTTGTGCCCATATCAATAGATGTGTCATGTGGGATGTTCCCCAATGCTGGAAGGGGGGCCTGAGTGAAAAAGACCGTTCTCTCTACCCCCCCACAGACCAGTAGTGAGATTGTGAGGACTATGTTGAGGATGAGTGAGGTCACCACCACACAGACCGCCGCCTACACTCAGCCCCTCTCAGCCAATGAGATCTTCCGCTCCCTCCCGCCCAACTACAGCATCAGCAGACCAATCCTGGACCAGTACCTCTCCCTTCTGGTGGATGACCCGGTAGGAGCAGATCTAGGATCAGATACCCCTCCCCATATCCCAACCTTAACCATTGGGAGATCAATTGCAGAACTGACCTTGGATCAGTGCCTAGGAGGCGGGTAAACTGATGTTTCTCCCTCCCTCTGTTCCTCAGATGGAGTTTGTGGGGAAATCAGGTGACAGTGGAGGAGGAATGTACGTGGTCAGTATCCTTTTACAACCCTGATGAAACCTGTTTGAGTTTCTCATCCACACACTATTGTATAATAGGTCATTTCCAGTATTTCATGATACAGTTGTAAGTGGTCGTTTCTTGACTGACCACACAGATCTCCAAAGAGCCCTGGCCAACCTGGCGAGAGCTACACTGGAGTCTGTGGTACAGGAGAGGTTGGTGTGTTTGTCAGAGTTGGTCTGTGTCCATTTACTCTGTTTATGTCTCTGCCCACGGTGGCTACATAGCTTGTAGGGTGTCATTCATTCAACCTTTCCCATTGTCAGGTTTGGCTCGCGGTCGGCTAGGATCTTCCGTCTGTTGCTAAGGAAACGTCACCTGGAGCAGAAGCAGGTGGAGGACTTTGCTATGATCCCTGCCAAGGAGGCCAAAGACATGCTGTACACACTGCTGTCAGAGAACCTGGTACAGCTACAGGTAACACACAAATACACACACACACACTATACAAACCATACATTATCATGCTCACCTGTGTTTTTCCACCCTAGGAAATCCCTAAGACTCCTGACCACGCCCCTTCACGTACCTTCTACCTGTACACTGTCAACCAGCTGCCTACTGCCCGCCTACTGCTACAACACTGCTACAAGGTACACATTCAAACTAAGCTATAGTATGAGGAGCAGGATGAAACGCTGATATTGCAGATGAGCGTGATGCAAGATGTTGCACTCGCGACAAAATATTTGCGAACCTGAGGCGCAGCGGTAGTGCTGCAGTTTACTGAACACATATTGTCCACATTGACACATTAAATCCCCAGCCTCTTTCTTTCTCTCTTCTACAACTGTACCTTTACATCTACATTTTAAACTGTCTAAATAAAGAGGAAATACGGAAGGAGAACGAGTCAAAAATATACTTTCAGTTTATTAGGTACACCTATCTAGTACCAGGTCAGACCCCCCCTTTGCCTCCAGAACAGCCTGAATTCTTCGTGGCATGGACTCTAAAAGTCGGAAACGTTCCACAGGGATGTTAGTCCATGCTGATGCGATGGCATCACACGGTTGCTGCAGATTGGACAGTGGTACTCCACCGCCACCAGCCTGTACCGTTGACACCAGGCAGGATGGGTCCACGGACACATGCTGCTTACGGCAAATCCTGACTCTTCCATCAGCATGACGCAACAGAAACCGGGAGTCGTTGGATGTTTTTCCACTCATCAATTGTTCACTGTTGGTGATCTTGAGTCTAGTGGAGCCACTTCTTCTTGTTTTTAGCTGATAGGAGTGGAACCCGGTGTGGTCGTCTGCTGTACGTCTGCTGCCCATCCGTGACAAGGACCGACGAGTTGTGCATTCCGAGATGCCGTTCTGCACACCATTGTTGTACTGTGCTGTTATTTGCCTGTTTGTGGCCCGTCTGTTAGCTTGCACGATTCTTGCCTTTCTCCTTCGGCCTCTCTCATCAACAAGCTGTTTTCGCCCACAGGACTGCCGCTGACCAGATGTTTGTTCATTCTCGGGAAACCATAGACACTGCTGTGCGTGAAAAGCCCTGGACAGTGGCCGTTTCTGAGATCTGGCATGCCTGACACCGACGATCATATCACTCTCAAAGTCGCTTAGGTCACTGGCTTTGCCCATTCTAACATTCAATCAAACAGTAACTGAATGCCTCAATGCCTGTCTGCCTGCTTTATATAGCAAGCCACGGTCACGTGACTCAGTCTGTAGGAGCGATATTTTTCCGTGAATGTGGTGGTGTACCTAATAACCTGGCCGGTGAGTGTATATCTGCATGTGTACTTTACGGTGCTGCAACTTGATCGCTTCAGGACCACAACAGCAGAGACATTTAGTGTCGCAATTCACACTCCATTGTTGCGGAAGCCCGCCTGATATTGCTTCTACATCTGCATTGCTTGCTGTTTGGGGTTTTAGGCTGTGTTTCTGTAGAAGCGCTCTGTGACATCTGCTGATGTAAAAAGGGCTTTATAAATACATTTTGATTTGATTGCTGTTTACTTCGTGCACCGCTGACTTGACAATTAATGGTGGACGTCTGTCTTGCAGATAGGGCTGGGAATTGCCAAGGACCTCATGATATTATCACAATACTTAGGTGCTGATACAATATGTATTGCGATTCTCGCGTTTCTATATGCAATGCGATATTGCGATTTGATGTTCCAAACATATTGCTCGCTATATGTCTGCTGCAGAGAGACGAGAGCGCATGAGAACGTTTGTTTTGATCAGTCATGGAAATAAAAGTGCAGAAAATCTGTTGGCTTACTAATATAAAAAGAAGATGGAGAACAGGTCCAAAACAATATTGCGATATGTAACTGTATACATTTTTCCCCATCACTACTTGCAGACAGTGGCTAATCTGATTGAGAGGCGCCTCTTCGAGACCAAGGAGAACAAGTGAGTTTATTGATTGATTCCTAAGTGGATGGATGGATAGATTTGGTTTTATTCTCTAAGTTTCCTGCTAAGGTCTCTTTAGGTCTGCATATTGACTTTTAGAGGACAATAGAGGAGCACAATGGAAACAAGTCTGACTTTTTGTGTATATAATCCTCAGCAATTTTGGTACATGTACAAGACTTCCTGTGTTTGATTGACAGGCGTCTGCTGGAGAAGTCCCAGCGAATCGAGGCGATCCTGGCGTCGCTGCAGGCCAGTGGGGCGGAGCCTGAACAGCTGACAGAGGTGGAGGAGATGATCACTGCCCCCGAGAGACAGCAGCTAGAAGCCCTGCGACATCACATCAACAAGTACTGCATTACCACTGCACCTTAATTACCACTGCACCTTAATTACCACTGCACCTTAATTACCACTGCACCTTAATTACCACTGCACCTTAATTAAAAGCTGTTGAGAAGCCTTTTGGTCCTATACTTGGCACTCCGGTACCGCTTGCCATGCGGTAGCAGAGAGAACAGTCTATGACTGGGGTGGCTGGAGTCTTTGACAATTTTTAGGGCCTTCCTCTGACACCGCCTGGTATATAGGTCCTGGATGGCAGGAAGCTTGGCCCCAGTGATGTACTGGGCCGTACGCACTACCCTCTGTAGTGCCTTGCAGTTGCTGTACCAGGCAGTGATGCAACCAGTCAGGATGCTACTGCTACGACACCCATACTATATATATATATATATATATATATGACAACAGCTAGAGGCCTACGACATCACATCAACAAGTACTACTACATACTTGTTACTACTACACTGATATTACTAATACTGCTACATTACTGTAGCTTTATTACCTCGTTTCTTTTCTCCCTGAAGGTTGGACTCTACAGAGAACCAGGTGGATGAGACTGTCTTTCTACTGGAGTCCTACATCTTCTCTACCAAGACCAAGTGAGAGGGAGGGAGGGAGGGGAGAAACACAATGGACATGAAGTTGCATCAATAAAATATGTTTGGGTTTTCATATACCTGACTCAGTTGGTGCTTTTTTTGCCTGACGTACAGACGTCGTTATTTCAGTTATATGTTCAACAATGTCTGCTAGTGTGAAAGTGTTTTTCTTTTATACAATGAAGTAGTCTGAAATGCCAGATAAAAAAAAAAAAAAAAGATAAACCAAATATTTTATTACATTATTAAGTGTATTTAGGATCATTCATACACATTAACTATCTATGTATAAATTAATATGAAAGAAACTAAAATAACATTTACAAAAACTTTAATTATCAACAGTTTTAATTTGACTCAAAAAATGAACTGTACTGTAGAGAAAATGTGTGAAAAATCTAAAGTCATGATGACTTCTGAATATTAAATAGACAGTTAGGTTTGTAACAGCGTTTCATAGAAATACAAATATATTCACATGATTATAAGCGGCCCCCATTATCAGGTAGTGCATTTTCATTCAAGCTTCCTTGAAGGATGGAACTGCTTTCCATATAGCACAACATGGTACTAATTACAGGTTGATACCTGTACGGTATCTACTTATACAACATGGTACTAATTACAGGTTGATACCTGTACTGTATCTACTTATACAACGTGGTACTAATTACAGGTTGATACCTGTACGGTATCTACTTATACAACATGGTACTAATTACAGGTTGATACCTGTACTGTATCTACTTATACAACATGGTACTAATTACAGGTTGATACCTGTACGGTATCTACTTATACAACATGGTACTAATTACAGGTTGATACCTGTACGGTATCTACTAATACAACATGGTACTAATTACAGGTTGATACCTGTACGGTATCTACTTATACAACATGGTACTAATTACAGGTTGATACCTGTACGGTATCTACTTATACAACATGGTACTAATTACAGGTTGATACCTGTACTGTATCTACTTATACAACATGGTACTAATTACAGGTTGATACCTGTACGGTATCTACTTATACAACATGGTACTAATTACAGGTTGATACCTGTATGGTATCTACTTATACAACATGGTACTAATTACAGGTTGATACCTGTACTGTATCTACTTATACAACATGGTACTAATTACAGGTTGATACCTGTACTGTATCTACTTATACAACATGGTACTAATTACAGGTTGATACCTGTACTGTATCTACTTATACAGATCTACGCTGTTTGACGTCTGCAGTAATTGAACATCATACCAAGTCACATTGCACCAGGAGTGTCAAACTCATTCCACGGAGGGCTGTGTGTCTGTAGGTTTTTGTTTTGTCCATTCAATTAATTAAGACCTAGACAACCTGTTGAGTGGAGTCCCTCACTAATTCGTGACCTTAATTCATCAATCAAGTACAAGGGTGGAGTGAACCTGCAGACACTCAGCCCTCCGTGGAATGAGTTTGACACGTGGTGTACAGCATTATTTTCTGTCTGGGACATCTCTGCAGAAAACTCCTGTTCACGTCCTTCCTGCTGTACCTTTCTAAACAGGTGTGTAACTACAGCACTACAGCCATTGGTTCACCTGTAGAAACAGACAAGATGTTGGGGTGTCTGATGATAGATGCAGTCTGTGCCATGTGGTGTTAGGGGTTTTGACAGTTCACACACACACTGGGCGACGCTCATCTATACCGGCTGTGCGTTCTTTATGGGGGGGCATGATTTAGAAGAGAGGGAAGGCATCTGTTTTTATTGCTGGGGGGGGCGGAGCAGTCTGTGCAGGTCGTTGCCATGGGGATGGGCACGAAGTGGACTCTTTCTGTGGTTCTCTGGTTGTCACAGATACTGTATCCATTGACTGACATCATGGCGGCGAGGTGCGGGCTCAGTCCTCGAGTTCCTCATCCTTTATCTGTTTACGAGTGAAGAACCCCAGCTGGAGAAAGGAGGGATGAGAAGGAAGGAGTGAAACCCAAAGTTTTGATCTTTACCACAAAGGCAGAGGAGAAAGAAGTTATTGCAGTGTGAGGTACAGAGGTACTGTATGGTGAGGTGTGATTGGTGTACCTTCCACATTGCGAAGATGATGAGGGCCAATAGCAGAAGCCCTCCAATGATGCTACCTATCAGAATCCAGAGAGAAATGGGTATGGCCCGCCCCTTTAGTACCTCCAACACTGTCTGACGGAGAGAAAGATAAAAAAAGGCTGATAGTAGAGACAGTCAGATATTCATCACCCTATACCAGCTTCCTACTCTATCTGGATGTAAACGACAGTCAGACATATTCATCACCCTATACCAGCTTCCTACTCTATCTGGATGTAAACGACAGTCAGACATATTCATCACCCTATACCAGCTTCCTACTCTATCTGGATGTAAACGACAGACAGACAGATATTCATCACCCTATACCAGCTACCTACTCTATCTGGATGTAAACGACAGTCAGACAGATATTCATCACCCTATACCAGCTTCCTACTCTATCAGGATGTAAACGACAGTCAGACAGATATTCATCACCCTATACCAGCTTCCTACTCTATCTGGATGTAAACGACAGACAGACAGATATTCATCACCCTATACCAGCTTCCTACTTTATCTGGATGTAAACGACAGACAGATATTCATCACCCTATACCAGCTTCCTACTCTATCAGGATGTAAACGACAGTCAGACAGATATTCATCACCCTATACCAGCTTCCTACTCTATCTGGATGTAAACGACAGACAGATATTCATCACCCTATACCAGCTTCCTACTCTATCTGGATGTAAACGACAGACAGACAGATATTCATCACCCTATACCAGCTTCCTACTTTATCTGGATGTAAACGACAGACAGATATTCATCACCCTATACCAGCTTCCTACTCTATCTGGATGTAAACGACAGACAGACAGATATTCATCACCCTATACCAGCTTCCTACTCTATCTAAATGTAAACGACAGACAGACAGATATTCATCACCCTATACCAGCTTCCTCTATCTGGATGTAAATGACAGTCAGACAGATATTCATCACCCTATACCAGCTTCCTACTCTATCTGGATGTAAACGACAGACAGACAGATATTCATCACCCTATACCAGCTTCCTACTCTATCTGGATGTAAACGACAGACAGACAGATATTCATCACCCTATACCAGCTTCCTACTCTATCTGGATGTAAACGACAGACAGACAGATATCATCACCCTATACCAGCTTCCTCTATCTGGATGTAAACGACAGACAGACAGATATCATCACCCTATACCAGCTTCCTCTATCTGGATGTAAATGACAGTCAGACAGATATTCATCACCCTATACCAGCTTCCTCTATCTGGATGTAAATGACAGTCAGACAGATATTCATCACCCTATACCAGCTTCCTACTCTATCTGGATGTAAACGACAGACAGACAGATATTCATCACCCTATACCAGCTTCCTACTCTATCTGGATGTAAACGACAGTCAGACAGATATTCATCACCCTATACCAGCTTCCTACTCTATCTGGATGTAAACGACAGTCAGACAGATATTCATCACCCTATACCAGCTTCCTACTCTATCTGGATGTAAACGACAGTCTGACAGATATTCATCACCCTATACCAGCTTCCTACTCTATCTGGATGTAAACGACAGACAGACATATTCATCACCCTATACCAGCTTCCTACTCTAGCAGGATGTAAACGACAGACAGACAGATATTCATCACCCTATACCAGCTTCCTACTCTATCTGGATGTAAACGACAGTCAGACAGATATTCATCACCCTATACCAGCTTCCTACTCTATCTGGATGTAAACGACAGACAGACATATTCATCACCCTATACCAGCTTCCTACTCTATCTGAATGTAAACGACAGACAGACAGATATTCATCACCCTATACCAGCTTCCTACTCTATCTGGATGTAAACGACAGACAGATATTCATCACCCTATACCAGCTTCCTACTCTATCTGGATGTAAACGACAGACAGACAGATATTCATCACCCTATACCAGCTTCCTACTCTATCTGGATGTAAACGACAGACAGACAGATATTCATCACCCTATACCAGCTTCCTACTCTATCTGGATGTAAATGAGTCAGGCACAGACAAGGCTAAACCAGTCCTCCACTATTAGTGGACTCATCTCTTCAGTGGGTCATATGATTGAGTGTAGTCTGGCCCAGGAGTGTGAAGGTGGACGGAAAGGCTCTGGAGCAACGAACCGCCCTTGCTCTCTCTGCCTGGCCGGTTCCCCTCTCTCCACTGGGATTCTCTGCCTCTAACCCTATTACAGGGGCTGAGTCACTGGCTTACTGGTGCTCTTTCATGCCGTCCCTAGGAGGGGTATGTCACTTGAGTGGGTTGAGTCACTGACGTGATCTTCCTGTCTGGGTTGGCGCCCCCCCTTGGGTTGTGCCGTGGCGGAGATCTTTGCCTTGTCTCAGGATGGTAAGTTGGTGGTTGAAGTTTTCCCTCTAGTGGTGTGGGGGCTGTGCTTTGGCTAAGTGGGTGGGGTTATATCCTTCCTGTTTGGCCCTGTCCGGGGGTATCATCGGATGGGGCCACAGTGTCTCCTGACCACTCCTGTCTCAGCCTCCAGTATTTATGCTGCAGTAGTTTATGTGTCGGGGGGCTAGGGTCAGTTTGTTATATCTGGAGTACTTCTCCTGTCTTATCCGGTGTCCTGTGTGAATTTAAGTATGCTCTCTCTAATTCTCTCTTTCTCTCTCTCGGAGGACCTTAGCCCTAGGACCATGCCTCAGGACTACCTGGCATGATGACTCCTTGCTGTCCCCAGTCCACCTGGCCATGCTGCTGCTCCAGTTTCAACTGTTCTGCCTGCGGCTATGGAACCCCGACCTGTTCACCGGACGTGCTACCTGTCCCAGACCTGCTGTTTTCAACTCTCTAGAGACAGCAGGAGCGGTAGAGATACTCTTAATGATCGGCTATGAAAAGCCAACTGACATTTACTCCTGAGGTGCTGACTTGCTGCACCCTCGACAACTACTGTGATCATTATTATTTGACCATGCTGGTCATTTATGAACATTTGAACATCTTGGCCATGTTCTATTATAATCTCCACCCGGCACAGCCAGAAGAGGACTGGTCACCCCTCATAGCCTGGTTCCTCTCTAGGTTTCTTCCTAGGTTTTGGCCTTTCTAGGGAGTTTTTCCTAGCCACTGTGCTTCTACACCTGCATTGCTTGCTGATTGGGGTTTTAGGCTGGGTTTCTGTACAGCACTTTGAGATATCAGCTGATGTAAGAAGAGCTATATAAATAAATTTGATTTGATTTGAGTGTTAATCCTGCTATTCTCTCACCTCCCTCCAGATGGCGCCACTCCCCAGAGTGACCAGGTTAGATTCCTGAGCAGCCAGACGATAGGCACTCACTATCCTCACCACCTTAAACTTAGCCTGGTGACAGAGACACAAAGTCAGAGTGAGTGTTTTTATAGTTAGAGCTGTGTGTGTGTGTGTGTGTGTGTGTGTGTGTGTGTGTGTGTGTGTGTGTGTGTGTGTGTGTGTGTGTGTGTGTGTGTGTGTGTGTGTGTGTGTGTGTGTGTGTGTGTGTGTGTGTGTGTGTGTGAGTGAGTGAGTGAGTGAGTGAGTGAGTGAGTGAGTGAGTGAGTGAGTGAGTGAGTGAGTGAGTGAGTGAGTGAGTGAGTGAGTGAGTGAGTGAGTGAGTGAGTGAGTGAGTGAGTGAGAGAGAGAGAGAGAGAGAGAGAGAGAGAAACTTCATACCTGTCTGAAGAAGTTGTCGTGGACCCTGCGACTGACTCGTATGAGAGCGGTCTGTCCTCGATGCAGCTGCTGTACCTCACACACCACCTCCACACACCACGACCTGCTGCAGTTCTACACACCGAAAACAGAAACATGTTACAACTGTAAATATACTATTTTGCTAGTTAGGATTGTGAATGTGATCATCTTGTGTGTGGGTATTTGTGTGTGTGTGCATGTATGTGCGTGCATCAGTGTATATGTGTGTGTCTGTTCTCACCAGTAGGTCAGTCTGTTGCATGTCTTCAGGATGTAGTGGTCGTACATCTCTCTGTCTGTCCTTCAGCTGGGACACGTCACTGTCTACACTGCAGTTCACCCCTGTCACCTGACATCACAAAGGTCACAGTTCAGAACCAGAGAGAAATGACAATAACTGTTTATTCCAACAGTAGTGAGAGATGGTTAGTACTCACGTTGTAAGAGAAGACCTCAGTAACAGCCATGAAGACTCTGTCTCCAGCTGCTACAGAGGGCAGGCTCAGCCTCAACTCCAGGTTACTCACACTGTAACAGCCCAGGTTCTGCAGCTACACACAGAACACATTAGTCTGACGTGTGTGTGTGTGTATAAAGACAGTCTGTATGGTTATGTGTGTGATTGTTCAGTAAGGATATTAGGGACACGGATATATTGTGTGCTTACCCTGAAGTGTGTGTAGAACTCTGGTCCTATTGCCTCTGATATGGTTCTGGTTGGGTGGACCTCATAACGGTTCAGATTGGAGTCACTACAAATAAAGGTAGAGATACAGGGAATGAGAGAGAGACAGAGAGAGAGAGAGAGAGAGAGAGAGAGAGAGAGAGAGAGATAGAAAGAGAGAGACTAACCTGGTGATGAAGAGGTCAGGTTCGTACTGAACCACAGTCTGGAGCTGAACACTGTTGTCTCCCAACGTAGCCTCTCTCTCCACACTGTCACTATGGGAACCAGGAACACAGAGATGTATGTGACAGACACATGACAAGACAAACACACAGTACTTCTGTCTCTGCTGTAGGATTATGACTAGGCTTATGTGACAGACACATGACAAGACAAACACACAGTACTTCTGTCTCTACTGTAGGATTATGACTAGGGTTAGACGGAATCAGTGGAGGCTGAATTTCAGGTTAATTTCTAGAAGC
>NC_052311.1:63007060-63044560 GCF_016432855.1 Salvelinus namaycush | reverse complement strand
GTCTACCTGTTTGTAGTTGTGGATGATGTGTATGTCTACCTGTTTGTAGTTGTGGATGATGTGTATGTCTACCTGTTTGTAGTTGTGGATGATGTGTATGTCTACCTGTTTGTAGTTGTGGATGATGTGTATGTCTACCTGTTTGTAGTTGGGGATGATGTGTATGTCTACCTGTTTGTAGTTGTGGATGATGTGTATGTCTACCTGTTTGTAGTTGTGGATGATGTGTATGTCTACCTGTTTGTAGTTGTGGATGATGTGTATGTCTACCTGTTTGTAGTTGTGGATGATGTGTATGTCTACCTGTTTGTAGTTGTGGATGATGTGTATGTCTACCTGTTTGTAGTTGTGGATGATGTGTATGTCTACCTGTTTGTAGTTGTAGATGATGTGTATGTCTATGTCACGCCCTGCCCTTAGATATCTCTGTTTTTATATATATTTTGGTTAGGTCAGGGTGTGACTAGGGTGGGTACGCTAGTTTGTATGTCTAGGGTTTTTGTATGTCTAGGGTTTTTGTCATCTACGTGTATTGTATGTCTATGTTGGCCTGATATGGTTCCCAATCAGAGACAGCTGTTTATCGTTGTCTCTGATTGGGGATCATATTTAGGTAGCCATTTCCCTTTTGTGTTTGTGGGATCTTGTTCTATGTTTAGTTGCCTGTCTGCACTATTCGTATAGCTTCACGTTTCGTTCGTTGTTCTTTATTGTTTTTGTTTAGTGAGTTTCTCGTTATTAAAAGTATGTGGAACTCTATGCACGCTGCGCCTTGGTCTCATCATTACAACGATCGTGACAGTCTACCTGTTTGTAGTTGTGGATGATGTGTATGTCTACCTGTTTGTAGTTGTGGATGATGTGTATGTCTACCTGTTTGTAGTTGTGGATGATGTGTATGTCTACCTGTTTGTAGTTGTGGATGATGTGGATGTCTACCTGTTTGTAGTTGTGGATGATGTGTATGTCTACCTGTTTGTAGTTGTGGACGATGTGTATGTCTACCTGTTTGTAGTTGTGGATGATGTGTATGCCCTGGCCGTGGTAGACGTATATGGCCCCATTGTGTCCGTCCTCTAGGGGTGCCCCCACCAGCAGGTCAGTGTACCCGTCATGGTTGAGGTCTGGGGCGGAGGCCAGGGCGTAGCCAAACCTAGCATCCTGGGACCTATCCTCTGCCTTCAGAGTACCGTTAGACACAAACACCTCCTCCTGAGAGAGAGAGAGAGAGAGAGAGCGAGAGAGAGAGAGAGAGCGAGAGAGAGAGAGAGAGAGAGAGAGAGAGAGAGAGAGAGAGAGAGAGAGAGAGAGAGAGAGAGAGAGAGAGAGAGAGAGAGAGAGAGAGAGAGAGAGAGAGAGAGAGAGAGAGAGAGAGAGAGAGAGAGAGAGAGAGAGTCAGCAGCTCCCAGACATTCCTCTTCTTATCCTTTAATATCCTCAACCCCTTTCCCCTCCCTTAACTCTATCTCCCCTTCGCCCATCTCTCACACCCCCCCCCCCCCTCTTCCTGACAACAGCCCAGTCCTCCCCCACTACTCCCCTCCGTCTCACCCCACTGAGGGAGTAGATGTAGACTCTGCCTGCCTCCTTGTTGCCAGGGCCCAGGTACATGGGTGCTGCCACCAGCAGAACATCAGTAATGCCATCCTGGTCCACGTCCAACCCACACACCTCACTGCCATAGTACGACCCAATCTACAGAGAGAGAGAGAGAGAGAGAGAGAGAGAGAGGAGAGAGAGAGAGAGAGAGAGAGAGAGAGAGAGAGAGAGAGAGAGGGGGGTATGGTGGCGGTGAGGAGAAGGGGAGAGGGGGGTTGGGGGGTTGGGGGTTGGGGGTGAGTGAGAGTGAGAGTTTGATTGATAGATACATCCAATGAGGTATATACACACACACACACACTAGCTACCTGTTCTCCATTGAGGGCCTGTGCAATGTTGACATCTCCATTGTTGCTCAGTTCAAACAGAATGACCTTTCCTTTGTGTTTGAACCTGGGAGCTCCAGCCACATACAGCCTCCTCCAGTCTCCCACTATCACTGACGACACTGTGTAGCCTAAACACACACACACACAGTGATAAAACAGTGATACTTTAGTAGTATTATGTGTAACACAGTGATACGTTTAGTAGTATTATGTGTAAAACAGTGATACGTTTAGTAGTATTATGTGTAAAACAGTGATACGTTTAGTAGTATTATGTGTAAAACAGTGATACGTTTAGTAGTATTATGTGTAAAACAGTGATACGTTTAGTAGTATTATGTGTAAAACAGTGATACGTTTAGTAGTATTATGTGTAAAACAGTGATACTTTAGTACTATTATGTGTAAAACAGTGATACGTTTAGTAGTATTATGTGTAAAACAGTGATACGTTTAGTAGTATTATGTGTAAAACAGTGATACGTTTAGTAGTATTATGTGTAAAACAGTGATACGTTTAGTAGTATTATGTGTAAAACAGTGATACGTTTAGTACTATTATGTGTAAAACAGTGATACGTTTAGTAGTATTATGTGTAAAACAGTGATACGTTTAGTAGTATTATGTGTAAAACAGTGATACGTTTAGTAGTATTATGTGTAAAACAGTGATACTTTAGTACTATTATGTGTAAAACAGTGATACGTTTAGTAGTATTATGTGTAAAACAGTGATACGTTTAGTAGTATTACGTGTAAAACAGTGATAAGTTTAGTAGTATTATGTGTAAAACGGTGTAATGTAAAGTGTACATAGTGTAACGTAAGTAAGTTAAGTCACCCAGATAGGCAGCGTGGTTCTTGAGCTCCTGAGGGAACTCTGACTCAAAGGCCTCTCTGGTGGGCATGATGCGGCCCTCAGCGCCCTCCTTCAGCACCCCTCCGTCCCAGTCATACGCCCCCACCATCCCAAACAGGATGCCATCCTGAAACACACGCATGGGAGAGGGGGGAGGGGGAGGGTAAACATACAGTACAATGAAAGATCAGAAATTCAAGTCAAGTGTACATGACACGCGCGCGCTCGCATGCTTGCACACGTACGCACACACACACATGGTGGACTCACATCGAGAACGTGTGTGGAGAAGCCGATCTGGGACATCTCAAACTTGAAGGAGCTCTCGTTGTACCCCAGCGTCCCTATGATGAAACAGAAACATCAAAACAACGTTTAACAAACCTTTCTAGCACATTTTCTGTAGTATCCAACACAAACATCTAGTTGAGCAGATCTCTCTGTCTCCAAGCTATTATTTCGTGTCATGTCATTCAAAAATTATTTTATTAAAGTCATGAGTCTCACCCTCTCATGTTTCTGTGCCCAACCACATATCTGTGTGGTGTGGGGGTTCAGTGACTGAGTGAGGGGCTAATGGGACCTCTGATGAGGTGAAAGCGGAACAGGCTTAACCTAACCCTAACTCTCAGAGGAAGTTTAGTTGAATGTTTGGTTAATGTTTGTTCTACCAGTGCCAGGTGGCTGACACATGAATACCGTAATGGGACTAAATGTGGCATCCTGTGCTGCCCACTCTGACACATGAATATTCACTCTCAATTCAAATACTGTTATTTTATTTTTATCCCCCTTTCACCTTTTCTCCATAAATTCCCTTCCTTCCTTCCCCTCCCCAATCTGCCACTATCTAGATGCCACAGGTTAGTGCCCTCTCGCTCCCTCCTCACTCAAGAACCCAGGTGGTATACAGAATCTACCTCCCTCATCCTCCTCTCATTTCCTCCTCTCCCTTCCTCCCTCGCTCCCTACAGACTTCAGGGTGGCATAATTTCTCAGTCTTCCTCCCTTGTTCCTGTAAGTGTTGTGATAGCTGCTCCCGCCCTTCTTTCCTTTTCAAGGTAGTGGCATCTATCCAACCCTTCCTCTTTCATGCCGTCTAGGATTAAATGTGGCACCATTCCCCCTTTTTTTGCCACTTTCTCAATTGAAAGAGAGTAACATCCCTCTCTCTTCTAACTTTCTCCCTGGCTAAATAAGAAAGCAGTCCCTCCCTGTCTCCAGAACACAGACACCCTTTCCCCTCCTTTCTCTTTCCCGCACTTTCACCTCCCTCTCTACTCTCCTCTCCCTCCCTCCCCCTTACTCTTCCTCTCTCCGTCTCACCCTCTAGAGTGAAGATGCGGTCTCCTAGTGCATCTACGATGTCGTTGAGCGCCGCCTCATCAGTCACGTTGAAGAAGTATTTGTCGTCAGGGTCGCTGGCGATGTACTTGATCTCACTGATAAACGTCTCTGGGTCCTGCTGCCTGCGGATGTAGTGACCCAATACCTGGAGGGAGAGAGAAAGGGATGAGAAAAGAGAGGGGGGAGAGATAAAGGGGGAGGGAGAGAGAAAGGGATGAGGAAAGAGAGGGGGGAGAGATAAAGGGGGAGGGAGAGAGGGAAAGAGAGAGGGGGAAGAGAGAAAGAAAGGGGTAAAGGGAAGGGTAGAAAAACAAAAGGGAGCGAAAGAAGGGGTTAAATGTAAGGGACAGAAAAAGTGAAAGGTAGAGCGAGAGATAACATTAACAGACAATTCTCTACGTCTTCCGTCAATAACTCCTCCATGTTTCACAGGGACAGAGAACATTTATATAGAGGGAGAGATATTACTGAGTCAGTACAATCTGAGAGGACAGAGAGAGAGCTGCCAACAACAACCCCATACAGTACAGTAGAGGACATAACCTGAATCAAGGACAACCACAGAGAGACAGCCAGATATGCAGAGTATAAGCCCTTAAAAGAGAAAAACTGATCATGTACGTAGGGTTCTAACTAAGGGGGTGTCTAAAAACAGATACTGTCCGTAGGGTTCTAACTAAGTGGTTGTCTAAAAATGGAGTCAGCTAAAATGTTTGGGAAATACTGCTCTAGCAAACCGTGAAATGAAAGAATTGGTCCAGACAGGGGGGAGAGATGACTGGTGTGGTAGGACTCTCTAGTGTGAGGAGGCTATAGTAACAGCTACAGTTAGTAGTCTGTAATACAGAATAGCCTAAACACTGCAGTAAGGAGCACATTCCTCCCCAGAAACCCAATCCCAACAATCCTTCCCTGTCACTCTGGCTGCCAACTTAACTAAGGAAATGTTCTGTTTTCAAAGGGGACGGATGGGGGGGAGGGATGGATGGAGGGAGAGAGGGAGGGAGGGAGAGCGGAAGGGAGGGATGGAGGGAGGGAGGGAGAGATGGAGGAAGGGAGGGACGGATGAAGGGAGGGAGGGAGAGAGAGAAGGAAGGAAGGAGGAAGGGAGGGACGAAGGGAGGGATGGAGGGATGGATGAAGGGAGAGAGGGAGAGAGGGAAGGGGGGGATGGAGGAAGGGAGGGAGGGAGGGAGAGCGGGATGGAGGAAGGGAGGGATGTAGGGAGAGATGGAGAGAGAGAGAGAGAGAGAGAGAGAGAGAGAGAGAGAGAGAGAGAGAGAGAGAGAGAGAGAGAGAGAGAGGGAAGGAAGGAAGGAAGGAAGGAAGGAAGGAAGGAAGGAAGGAAGGAAGGAAGGAAGGAAGGAAGGAAGGAAGGGAGGGAGGGAGGGAGGGAGGGAGGGAGGGAGGGAGGGAGGGAGGGAGAGAGAGAGAGAGGGAGAGAGGGAAGGAGGAAGGGAGGGAGAGAGGGAAGGAGGAAGGGAGGGTTGGAGGGAGGGATGAAGGGAGGGAGGGATGGATGAAGGGAGAGAGGGAAGGAGGAAGGGAGGGAGGGAGGGAAGGAGGAAGGGAGGGATGGATGGAGGGAGGGAGAGAGGGATGAATGAAGGGAGGGAGGGAGAGAGGGAAGGAGGAAGGGAGGGAGTGAGGGAAGGAGGAAGGGAGGGAGAGAGGGAAGGAGGAAGGGAGGGTTGGAGGGAGGGATGAAGGGAGGGAGGGATGGATGAAGGGAGGGAGGGAGAGAGGGAAGGAGGAAGGGATGGATGGAGGAGGGGATGGAGGGAGGGATGAAGGGTGGGATGGAGGGATGGATGAAGGGGGGAGGGAGAGAGGGAAGGAGGAAGGGAGGGATGGAGGAGGGGAGGGAGGGATGAAGGGAGGGATGGAGGAGGGGAGGGATGAAGAGAGGAATGGAGGGAGGGAGGGAGGAAGGGAGAGATGGAGGGAGGGTTTAATGTGAAGGAATCCTACACCATAAATGTATACATGAAGATCTTATAGAAGCAGAGAAATTCCGTTGGTCTTGCCAGCTGCTGCTGGTTTGTCCTCAGAGTCACGAACGGAGAGAGAGGACAGAAATACAGACAGCGGGAGGTAGCTTGTTAAAACTTCTTGACGCATGGATCCCTTTAGCGGGATCATTTTCGTAAACAACCGCTGAATTGCAGAGCGCCAAATTAAAATTTATATTCATGAAATCACAAGTGCAATATAGCAAAACACAGCTTAGCTTGTTGTTAATCCACCTGTCGTGTCAGATTTTGAAAATATGCTTTACAGCGAAAGCAATCCAAGCGTTTCTGTGAGTTTATCGATCACTAGACAAAACATTAAGAACACCTAGCAGCAATGTATATTGGTCACGAAAGCCAGAAAAGCAATAAAATTAATCGCTTACCTTTGATGATCTTCGGATGTTTGCACTCACGAGACTCCCAGTTACACAATAAATGTTCCTTTTGTTCGATAAAGATTATTTTTATATCAAAAAACCTCCATTTGTTTGGTGCGTTATGTTCAGTATTCACAGCCTTAAGCAGGTCATCAAGGCTTGGCGACAATTCCAAAAAGTATCCATAAAGTTCGTAGAAACATGTCAAACATTTTTAATAATCAATCTTCAGGTTGTTTTTAACATCAATAATCGATAATATTTCAACCGGACTGTAAACTATTCAATACTGGAGAGAAAGAAAATGTCGAGCAACCAGTGTCGAGCGCATTAACTAATGTAAGGACCTCCATCTATCCACTGACGCGTTTTGATAAATCTCGCTCATTTTTCAGAATAAAAGCTTGAAACTATGTCTAAAGACTGTTCACACCCTGAGGAAGCCATTGGAAAAGGAATCTGGTTGATATCCCTTTAAATGGACGAAAGGCAGGCAATGGAACAGTGATTTTTCAAAATAAAAGGCACTTCCAGGTTGGATTTCCTCAGGTTTTCGCCTGCAAAATCAGTTCTGTTATACTCACAGACAATATTTTGACAGTTTTGGAAACTTTAGAGTGTTTTCTATCCTACTCTGTCAATTATATGCATATTCTAGTATCTGGACCTGAGAAATAGGCAGCTTACATTGGGAACGTTATTTTTCCAAACATAAACATTCTTCAAGAGCTAGACCTAGCTTCAAGAGGTTTTAAGTATTCAAAACATACAGTGAAGTTATAGCTACTGCACATGTATACACACACATGCACAGGCACATGCACACAAACAAACTCGCAAACAGACAAACACACACCCTTTGACCCCTCCCCTTGTTGACTGTAAATTCAGTGTGAGTCGGCAGGCAGGCAGGCTGATGTATAAAACACGACTCAGGCTGTTATTTTAGAGAGCTTGTTGCTCTGCTCTCCCCAAAGGGCTGTTTTCTGTCCTACACACACTGGCAGCAGGACAGAGAGCAACAACATCAAAACATTGCAGCCGTCACAGTGAAACCACGTTTCAGCATCAAGACTCCCTGGAGATTCTCTCTCTCTCTCTCTCTCTCTCTCTCTCTCTCTCTCTCTCTCTCTCTCTCTCTCTCTCTCTCTCTCTCTCTCTCTCTCTCTCTCTCTTCAATTCAATTTAAGGGGTTTTATTGGTATGCGAAACATATGTTTACAGGGAAAATAAATAAACATAAATATGGGTTGTATTTACAATGGTGTTTGTTCTTCACTGGTTGCCCTTTTTTTGTGGCAACAAGTCACAAATCTTGCTACTGTGATATTTCACCAAACATATATGGGAGTTTGTCTAAATGCTATGCTCACTGAGTCTGGACATAGTCAAAGCTTTCCTTAAGTTTGGGTCAGTCACAGTGGTCAGGTATTCTGCCACTGTGTACTCTCTGTTTAGGGCCAAATAGCATTCGAGTTTGCTCTGTTTTTTTGTTAATTCTTTCCAATGTGTCAAGTAATCATTTTTTTGTTTTCTCATGATTGTGTTGCTGTCCTGGGGCTCTGTGGGGCATGTTTGTATTTGTGAACAGAGCTCCAGGACTAGCTTGATTAGGGGACTCTTCTCCAGGTTAATTTCTCTGTAGGTGATGGCTTTGTTATGGAAGGTTTGGGAATCGCTCCCTTTTAGGTGGTTGTAGAATTTAATGTCTCTTTTCTGGATTTTGATAATTATCGGGTATCGACCTAATTCTGCTCTGCATGCATTATTTGGTGTTTTACGTTGTACACAAAATATATTTTTGCAGAATTCTGCACGCAGAGTCTCAATTTGGTGTTTGTCCCATTTTGTGAATTCTTAGTTGGTGAGCGGACCCCAGACCTCACAACCATAAAGGGCAATGGGTTCTATAACTGATTCAAGTATTTTTAGCCAGATCCTAATTAGTATGTTACATTTTATGTTCCTTTTGATGACATAGAAGGCCCTTCTTGCCTTGTCTCTCAGATCGTTCACAGCTTTGTGGAAGTTATCTGTGGCGCTGATGTTTAGGCCGAGGTATGTATCGTTTTTTGTGTGCTCTAGGGCAATAGTGTCTAGATGGAATCTGTATTTGTGGTCCTGGCAACTGGACCTTTTTGAGAACACCATTATTTTTTTCTTACTGAGATTAACTATCAGGGCCCAGGTCTGGCAGAATCTTTGCAGAAGATCTAGATGCTGCTGTAGGCCCATCTCTCTCTCTCTCTCTCTCTCTCTCTCAGTCCACCCGTCTCTCTCTCTCTCTCTCTCTCTCTCTCTCTCTCTCTCTCTCTCTCTCTCTCTCTCTCTCAGTCCACCCGTCTCTCTCTCTCTCTCCGTCTCTCTCTCTCAGTCCCCCCGTCTCTCTCTCTCTCAGTCCCCCCGTCTCTCTGACAGTGGCTCTGCAGGTCCCAGTGTTTATATTGTGGTTCCTCTGGTGACAGTGGCTCTGCAGGTCCCAGTGTTTATTATATTGTGGTTCCTCTGGTGACAGTGGCTCTGCAGGTCCCAGTGTTTATATTGTGGTTCCTCTGGTGACAGTGGCTCTGCAGGTCCCAGTGTTTATTATATTGTGGTTCCTCTGGTGACAGTGGCTCTGCAGGTCCCAGTGTTTATAAAGTGGTTCCTCTGGTGACAGTGGCTCTGCAGGTCCCAGTGTTTATATTGTGGGCTGGGGAGGAGTCTCAGACTACCCAGCCACTGGAGTCTGTTCTACCACACCACCAAAACCACATCACTCGAGACACTGATGGTGTGTGTGCATGTGTGTGTCTGTGTGTGTTAGGGGGGTGGGGTGGGGCAGGAAGACATAGCTGTTGTTACCCACTGGGTTATTTTAAGGAGCCAGATGGGTTCAGTTAGTGATTTGCTGGGGCTATTTTAAAGACCACAGGCATTATTTCAGGCCAGTTTGAGGCTGAATGGGCAGGATGGCTAGCTCTCACGTTATGCAGGGTATGTGAGGTGGTATGGTGGAAAAGCTGTTTCAATACAGCTATTTCAGGAGTGGGGTTGGTTGGTGAGACTGTCTGCCATATTGGTTAGCGAGTTTGTGGTGTAGCAGGCATGCTGCATTCATGTGCTCTATGAAACAGTGTGTGTGTGTGTGTGTGTGTGTGCGTGCGTGCATGCGTCTCTGTGTGTCTGTGTGTGTGTGTGTGCGTGTGTGTGTGTGCGTGCGTGTGTGTGTGTGCGTGCATGTGTCTCTGTGTGTGTGTGTGCGTGCGTCTCTGTCTGTCTGTGTGTGTGTGTGTGTGTGTGTGTGTGTGTGCGTGCGTGCGTGCGTGCGTGCGTGCGTGCGTGCGTGCGTGCGTGCGTGCGTGTGTGTGTGTGCATGCGTCTCTGTGTGTGTGTGTGTGCGTGTGCGTGTGCGTGTGCGTGTGCGTGTGTGTGTGTACTCACAGCGATGGCGTATCTGGTGATGTTTCTCTTCTCACACTCCTCCAAAGCGTCCGGTAGCTCCTCCCCATCATGTGACTCTCCGTCCGTCACCACGATCATGACCTTGGTGGCCCCCTCCCTCGCCCCCCGCTCAGGGCTGAATGCCTCCGTGCTGGACAAAGACAGATATAAAGAACTTTATTAGGTAAATATCACAGTGCTGTTGTCAGCATGTTAAAACAGGACATACTGGTTCAAGACCCAAACTGCTTACATGTACATTCTCTTTCCGTTGCCCTGAACCAAACCACAATAAAACACAAATATTGTTCTAGAGTTGGATCTGAAACATCATCGCCTGAAGTAGAGTATCTCATGACAAGCTGTAGACCACACTATTTCGTGGCTGTTTATTTACCACCACAGACAGATGCTGGCACTAAGACCTCACTCAGTCAGCTGTATAAGGAAATAAGCAAACAGGAAACCGCTCACCCAGAGGCAGCGCTCCTAGTGGCCGGGGACTTTAATGCAGGGAAACTTAAATCCGTTTACCTCATTTCTATCAGCATGTTAAATGCGCAACCAGAGGGGAAAAAATTCTAGATCACTTTTACTCCACACACAGAGACGTGTACAAAGCTCTCCCTCGCCCTCCATTTGGCAAATCTGACCATAATTCTATCCTCCTGATTCCTGCTTACAAGCTAAAATTAAAGTAGGAAGCACCAGTGACTCAGTCTATAAAAAAAGTGGTCAGATGAAGCAGATGCTAAACTACAGGACAGTTTTGCTAGCACAGACTGGAATATGTTCTGGGATTCTTCCGATGGCCTTGAGGAGTACACCACATCAGTCACTGGCTTTATCAATAAGTGCATCGAGGACATCGTCCACACAGTGACTGTACATACCCCAACCAGAAGCCATGGATTACAGGCAACATTCGCACTGAGCTAAAGGTTAGGGCTACCGCTTTCAAGGTGCAGGACTCTAACCCGGAAGCTTATAAGAAATCCTGCTATACCCTCAGACGAACCATCAAACAAGCAAAGCGCCAATACAGGACTAAGATTGAATCATACTACACCGGCTCCGACGCTTGTCGGATGTGGCAGGGCCTACAAACTATTACAGACTACAAAGGGAAGCACAGCCGCGAGCTGCCCAGTGACACGAGCCTACCAGACGAGCTAAATCACTTCTATGCTCGCTCGAGGCAAGCAACACCGAGGCATGCATGAGAGCATCAGCTGTTCCGGGCGACTGTGTGATCACGCTCTCCGTAGCCGACGTGAGTAAGACCTTTAAACAGGTCAACATTCACAAGGCCACTGGGCCAGACGGATTACCAGGAAGTGTGCTCCGGGAATGTGCTGACCAACTTGCAAGTGTCTTCACTGACATTTTCAACCTCTTCCTGTCTGAGTCTGTAATACCAACATGTTTCAAGCAGACCACCATAGTCCCTGTGCCCAAGAGCACTAAGATGACCTGCCTAAATGACTACCGACCCGTAGCACTCACGTCTGTAGCCATGAAGTGCTTTGAAAGGCTGGTCATGGCTCACATTAACACCATTATCCCAGAAACCATAGACCCACTCCAATTTGCATACCGCTCAAACAGATCCACAGATGATGCAATCTCTATTGCACTCCACACTGCCCTTTCCCACCTGGACAAAAGGAACACCTCCGTAAGAATGCTGTTCATTGACTACAGCTCAGTGTTCAACACCATAGTGCCCACGGAGCTCATCACTAAGCTAAGGACCCTGGGACTAAACATCTCCCTCCGCAACTGGATCCTGGACTTCCTGATGGGCCGCCCCCAGGTGGTGAGGGTAGGTAGCAACACATCTGCCACGCTGATCCTCAACACTGGAGCCCCTCAGCGGTGCATGCTCAGTCCCCTCCTATACTCCCTGTTCACCCACAACTGCAGGGCCAGGCACAACTCCAACACCATCATTACGTTTGCAGACGACACAACAGTGGTAGGCCTGATCACCGACAATGACGAGACAGCCTATAGGGAGGAGGTCAGAGACCTGGCCAGGTGGTGCCAGAATAACAACCTGTCTGTAACGGTCGTCTTTCGGTGAGAGAGTGGACCAAGGCGCAGCGGGTGATGAATACATAATGATTTATTTGACAAGACGAACACTGACACGAAATACACTTGATAATTACAAAATAACAAACGCACGTAGACAGACCTGAACTAACGAACTTACATATACACGAAGAACGCATGAAACAGGAACAGACTACATAAACCGAACGAACGAACAAACAAACCGAAACAGTCCCGTGTGGCGTAACATACACAGACACTGACACAGGAGACAACCACCCACAAACAAACAATGTGACACCACCTACCTTAATATGATTCTCAATCAGAGGAGATGAAAACCACCTGCCTCTAATTGAGAACCATATCAGGTACCCATTAAACCAACATAGAAACACAAAACATAGACTGCCCACCCAAACTCACGTCCTGACCAACTAACACATACAAAACTAACAGAAAACAGGTCAGGAACGTGACATAACCCCCCCCTCAAGGTGCGAACTCCGGGCGCACCAGCACAAAGTCTAGGGGAGGGTCTGGGTGGGCATCTGACCACGGTGGTGGCTCAGGCTCTGGGCGAGGTCCCCACCCAACCATAGTCAATCCCAGCTTACGTCTCCCCCTCCGACTGACCACCCTCCTATTACACCCACTTAATTTACAGGGCAACATCAAGATAAGGGGCAGCACCGGGACAAGGGGCAGCACCGGGATAAGGTAGCTCAGGACAGAGAGGTAGCTCAGGACAGAGAGGTAGGTCAGGATAGAGAGGTAACTCAGGATAGAGGGGCAACTCCGGGCTGAAGGGCAGCTCCGGACAGAGAGACAGCTCTGGACTGAGGGGCAGTTCAGGATTAATGGCAGCTCTGGGCTGAGGGGTAGCTCATGGCTGGCTGACGGCTCTGGACGCTCATGGCTGGCTGACGGCTCTGGACGCTCATGGCTGGCTGACGGCTCTGGACGCTCATGGCTGGCTGACGGCTCTGGACGCTCATGGCTGGCTGACGGCTCTGGACGCTCATGGCTCGCTGACGGCTCTGGACGCTCATGGCTAGCTGACGGCTCTGGACGCTCATGGCTGGCTGACGGCTCTGGACGCTCATGGCTCGCTGGCGGCTCTGGCAGATCCTGTCTGGTTGGCGGCTCTGGCAGATCCTGTCTGGTTGGCGGCTCTGGCAGATCCTGTCTGGTTGGCGGCTCTGGCAGATCCTGTCTGGTTGGCGGCTCTGGCAGATCCTGACTGACGAATGGCTCTAGCGGCTCCTGACTGACTAACGGCTCTGACGGCTCGGGACAGACGGGCGGCTCTAATGGCTCGGGACAGACGGATGGCTCAGACGGCACTGGGCAGACGGATGGCTCAGATGGCGCTGGGGAGACGGATGGCTCAGATGGCGCTGGGGAGACGGATGGCTCAGATGGCGCTGGGGAGACGGATGGCTCAGATGGCGCTGGGGAGACGGATGGCTCAGATGGCGCTGGGGAGACGGATGGCTCTGGCCGGATGAGGCGCACTGTAGGCCTGGTGCGTGGTGCCGGAACTGGAGACACCGGGCTAAGGACACGCACCTTCAGGCTAGTGCGGGGAACAACAACAGGGCACACTGAACTCTCAAAGCGTACTATAGGCCTGGTGCGTGGTACCGGCACTGGTGGTACCGGGCTGAGGGCACGCACATCAGGGCGAGTACGGGGAGAAGGAACAGTGCATACTGGACCCTGGAGACGCACATTTGGCCTAGTGCGTGGTGCCGGAACTGGTGGTACCGGGCTGGGGACACGCATCTCAGGGCTAGTGCGGGGAGGAGGAACAGGGCATACTGGACCCTGGAGACGCACATTAGGCCTAGTGCGTGGTGCCGGAACTGGTGGTACCGGGCTGGGGACACGCATCTCAGGGCTAGTGCGGGGAGGAGGAACAGGGCATACTGGACCCTGGAGACGCACATTAGGCCTAGTGCGTGGTACCGGAACTGGAGGCACTGGGCTGGATACACACACCACAGGGAGAGTGCGTGGAGGAGGAACAGGGCTCTGGAGACGCACTGGAAACCTGGTGCGTGGTGTAGGCACTGGTGGTACTGGCCTGGAGCGGGGAGGTGGCGCCGGAAATACTGGACCGTGCAGGCGTACTGGCTCCCTTGAGCACTGAGCCTGCCCAACCTTACCTGGTTGTATGCTCCCCGTCGCCCGACCAGTGCGGGGAGGTGGAATAACCCGCACCGGGCTATGTAGGCGAACCGGGGACACCATGCGTAAGGCTGGTGCCATGTAAGCCGGCCCGAGGAGACGTACTGGTGGCCAGATATGTAGGGCCGGCTTCATGACATCCGGCTCAATACTCAATCTAGCCCTGCCAGTGCGGGGAGGTGGAATAACCCGCACCGGGCTATGCACACGTACAGGAGACACCGTGCGCTCTACTGCGTAACACGGTGTCTGCCCGTACTCTCGCTCTCCACGGTAAGTACAGGGAGTGGGCGCAGGTCTCCTACCTGACTTCGCCACTCTCCCTTCTAGCCCCCCCCCCAAGAAATTTTTGGGGTTTACTCACAGGCTTCCGTGCTAGACACGTCCCCTCATAACGCCGGTTCCTCTCTCCGGTTTCCTCCGCTCTCCGAGCTGCCTCCAGCTGTTCCCATGGGAGGCGATCCTTTCCAGCCAGGATCTCCTCCCATGTGTAGCAACCCTTGCCGTTCAAAACATCCTCCCATGTCCATTCCTCCTTCGTGCGCTGTCTCTCTCTCCCGTTACACCGCTGCTTGATCCTTTGTTGGTGGGTGGTTCTGTAACGGTCGTCTTTCGGTGAGAGAGTGGACCAAGGCGCAGCGGGTGATGAATACATAATGATTTATTTGACAAGATGAACACTGACACGAAATACACTTGATAATTACAAAATAACAAACGCACGTAGACAGACCTGAACTAACGAACTTACATATACACGAAGAACGCATGAAACAGGAACAGACTACATAAACCGAACGAACGAACAAACAAACCGAAACAGTCCCGTGTGGCGTAACATACACAGACACTGACACAGGAGACAACCACCCACAAACAAACAATGTGACACCACCTACCTTAATATGATTCTCAATCAGAGGAGATGAAAACTACCTGCCTCTAATTGAGAACCATATCAGGTACCCATTAAACCAACATAGAAACACAAAACATAGACTGCCCACCCAAACTCACGTCCTGACCAACTAACACATACAAAACTAACAGAAAACAGGTCAGGAACGTGACACTGTCCCTCAACGTAATCAAGACAAAGGAGATGATTGTGGACTACAGGAAAAGGAGGACCGAGCACGCCCCCATTCTCATCGACGGGGCTGTAAATCAAAATCAAATCAAATTTTATTAGTCACATGCGCCAAATACAACAGGTGTAGCATTTACAGTAAAATGCTTACTTACGAGCCCCAAACCAACAATGCAGTTTCAAAAACATACGGATAAGAAAGTGGAGCAGGTTGAGAGCTTCAAGTGGGTAGTGTACAGAGGGTAGTGCGTATGGTCCAGTACATCACTGGGGCCAAGCTCCCTGCCATCCAGGACCTATATACCAGGCGGTGTCAAAGGAAGGCCCTAAAAATTGTCAAAGACCCCAGCCACCCCAGTCATAGACTGTTCTCTCTACTACCACATGGCAAGCGGTACCAGAGCACCAAGTATAGGACCATAAGACTCCTGAACAGGTAATCAAATGGCTACCCAGAATATTTGCATTGTCCCCCCACGCTGCTACTACTCTCTGTTTATTATCTATGCATAGTCACTTTAACTATACATTCACCTACATTTTACCTCAATTAGCCTGACTAACCGGTGCCCCCGCACATTGATTCTGTACCGGTACCACCTGTCCTGTATATAACCAGGCGGTTACTGGTTACTGTTATTTTCACTGTCATTTTACTGTTTTATTTTTATTTTGTATCTCTTTACTTATCTATTGTTTACCTAATACCTATTTTTTACTTAACAATTGCACTGTTGGTTAGGGCTTGTAAGTAAGCATTTCACTGTAAGGTCTACTACACCTGTTGTATTCGGCGCACATGACAAATAGACATTGATTTGATTTGACTTATCGTCCACACTACGTAAAGCGCTTCACAGACCTCGACTACTACAGAGAGAGCGGGAGAGAGGAGGAAGAAAGAGAGAGGGGAGAGAAAGGTGGGAGAAGGAGAGGAGAGGGAAGAGAAAGAGAAAAAGAGAGATGAGAGAAAAAGTGAATGAGCAGGAAAGACAGAGCAGAGAAAGAAAAAGAGATGTGTCACGCCCTGATCTGTTTCACCTGTCCTTGTGCTTGTCTCCACCCCCTCCAGATGTCGCCCATCTTTCCCATTATCCCCTGGGTACTTATACCTGTAACTTTCTGTCTGTCTGTGCCAGTTTGTTTTTTCTGTTTAAACCTACCAGCGTTGTCCCTTGCTCCTGTCTTTGCTATAGTCGCTGTTTTCTAGTTTCCCGGTTTCGATCTTTCCTGCCTGACCTGACCCTGAGCCTGCCTGCCGTCCTGTACCTTTGCCTTTACTCTGGATTACCGACCTCTGCCTGACCTGTGTCACGCCCTGACCGTAGAGAGCTTTTTATGTCTCTATTTTGGTTTGGTCAGGGTGTGATTTGGGTGGGCATTCTATGTTTCTTTTTCTATGATTTGTATTTCTGTGTGTTTGGCCGTGTGTGGTTCTCAATCAGAGGCAGCTGTCTATCGTTGTCTCTGATTGAGAACCATACTTAGGTTGCCTTTTCCCACCTATATTTGTGGTTAGTTGTCTATGTGTAGTTGCCTGTCAGCACTCATTTTTGTATAGCTTCACGGTTCGTTTGTTATTTTGTTTAGTGTTCGTTCTTTGGAATAAAGAAGTATGTACGCATCCCACGCTGCGCCTTGGTCTCCTCTCTTTGACGGTCGTGACAGAACTACCCACCACCAAAGGACCAAGCAGCGTGGAAGAGAGGACTGGACATGGGAGGACATCCTGGACGGCAAGGGATCCTACACATGGGAGGAGATCCTGGCTGGAAGGGATCGCCTCCCATGGGAACAGGTGGAGGCAGCCAGGAAGGCGGAGGCAGCTAGGAAAGGGGTCAAGGATTACACGGGAACACGGCTGGCAAGGAAGCCCGAGAGGCAGCCCCAAAACATTTTGGGGGGGGCACACAGGGAGTGTGGCGGAGTCAGGTTGGAGACCTGAGCCAACTCCCCGTGCTTACCGTGGCGAGCATGTGACTGGTCAGGCCCCGTGCTATGGGGTGATGCGCACTGTGTCTCGGCCGAGCATTCACAGGCCGGTGTGCTCGGGTGCCAGCGTCCCGCATTTGCAGGGTGGAAGTGGGCATCCAGCCAGAATGGGTGGTGCCAGCTCTGCGCTCGAGACCGCCAGTGTGCCTCCACGGCCCAGTGTATCCAGTGCCTCGGCCAAGGAAGAGGCCTCCTGTGTGTCTCCCCAGACTGGTGAGTCCTGTGCCTGCGCCCAGCCCGGAGCTTCCAGAGGCACCCTTCAGTCGGGAGCTTCCAGAGGCGCCCTTCAGTCGGGAGCTTCCAGAGGCGCCCTTCAGTCCGGAGCTTCCAGAGGCGCCCTTCAGTCCGGAGCTTCCAGAGGCGCCCTACAGTCCGGAGCTTCCAGAGGCGCCCTTCAGTCCGGAGCTTCCAGAGGCGCCCTTCAGTCCGGAGCTTCCAGAGGCGCCCTTCAGTCCGGAGCTTCCAGAGGCGCCCTTCAGTCGGGAGCTTCCAGAGGCGCCCTTCAGTCCGGAGCTTCCAGAGGCGCCCTTCAGTCCGGAGCTTCCAGAGGCGCCCTTCAGTCGGGAGCTTCCAGAGGCGCCCTTCAGTCGGGAGCTTCCAGAGGCGCCCTTCAGTCCGGAGCTTCCAGAGGCGCCCTACAGTCCGGAGCTTCCAGAGGCGCCCTTCAGTCCAGAGCTTCCAGAGGCGTCCTTCAGTCCGGAGCTTCCAGAGACACCCTCCAGTCCGGAGCTTCCAACAAGGGTCCCCAGTCCGGGGCCCGCTACAAGGGTGCCCAGTCCGGCCCCCGCAACGAGGGTCCCCAGTCCGGGGTCGGCGGCGAGGGTCCCCGCTCTAGAGGCGCCACCTAAGTGGGCCAAGCCAGAGGTGGAGCGGGGTCTACGTCCCGCACCAGAGCCGCCACCATGGTGAAATGCCCACCCAGACCCTCCCCTATAGGTTCAGGTTTTGCGGCCGGAGTCCGCACCTTTGGGGGGGGTATTGTCACGCCCTGACCGTAGAGAGCTTTTTATGTCTCTATTTTGGTTTGGTCAGGGTGTGATTTGGGTGGGCATTCTATGTTCCTTTTTCTATGATTTGTATTTCTGTGTGTTTGGCCGGGTGTGGTTCTCAATCAGAGGCAGCTGTCTATCGTTGTCTCTGATTGAGAACCATACTTAGGTTGCCTTTTCCCACCTGTATTTGTGGGTAGTTGTCTATGTGTAGTTGCCTGTCAGCACTCATTTTTGTATAGCTTCACGGTTCGTTTGTTATTTTGTTTAGTGTTCGTTCTTTGGAATAAAGAAGTATGTACGCATCCCACGCTGCGCCTTGGTCTCCTCTCTTTGACGGTCGTGACAGAACTACCCACCACCAAAGGACCAAGCAGCGTGGAAGAGAGGACTGGACATGGGAGGACATCCTGGACGGCAAGGGATCCTACACATGGGAGGAGATCCTGGCTGGAAGGGATCGCCTCCCATGGGAACAGGTGGAGGCAGCCAGGAAGGCGGAGGCAGCTAGGAAAGGGGTCAAGGATTACACGGGAACACGGCTGGCAAGGAAGCCCGAGAGGCAGCCCCAAAACATTTTGGGGGGGGCACACAGGGAGTGTGGCGGAGTCAGGTTGGAGACCTGAGCCAACTCCCCGTGCTTACCGTGGCGAGCATGTGACTGGTCAGGCCCCGTGCTATGGGGTGATGCGCACTGTGTCTCGGCCGAGCATTCACAGGCCGGTGTGCTCGGGTGCCAGCGTCCCGCATTTGCAGGGTGGAAGTGGGCATCCAGCCAGAATGGGTGGTGCCAGCTCTGCGCTCGAGACCGCCAGTGTGCCTCCACGGCCCAGTGTATCCGGTGCCTCGGCCAAGGAAGAGGCCTCCTGTGTGTCTCCCCAGCCTGGTGAGTCCTGTGCCTGCGCCCAGCCCGGAGCTTCCAGAGGCACCCTTCAGTCGGGAGCTTCCAGAGGCGCCCTTCAGTCGGGAGCTTCCAGAGGCGCCCTTCAGTCCGGAGCTTCCAGAGGCGCCCTTCAGTCCAGAGCTTCCAGAGGCGTCCTTCAGTCCGGAGCTTCCAGAGACACCCTCCAGTCCGGAGCTTCCAACAAGGGTCCCCAGTCCGGGGCCCGCTACAAGGGTGCCCAGTCCGGCCCCCGCAACGAGGGTCCCCAGTCCGGGGTCGGCGGCGAGGGTCCCCGCTCTAGAGGCGCCACCTAAGTGGGCCAAGCCAGAGGTGGAGCGGGGTCTACGTCCCGCACCAGAGCCGCCACCATGGTGAAATGCCCACCCAGACCCTCCCCTATAGGTTCAGGTTTTGCGGCCGGAGTCCGCACCTTTGGGGGCGGTATTGTCACGCCCTGACCGTAGAGAGCTTTTTATGTCTCTATTTTGGTTTGGTCAGGGTGTGATTTGGGTGGGCATTCTATGTTCCTTTTTCTATGATTTGTATTTCTGTGTGTTTGGCCGGGTGTGGTTCTCAATCAGAGGCAGCTGTCTATCGTTGTCTCTGATTGAGAACCATACTTAGGTTGCCTTTTCCCACCTGTATTTGTGGGTAGTTGTCTATGTGTAGTTGCCTGTCAGCACTCATTTTTGTATAGCTTCACGGTTCGTTTGTTATTTTGTTTAGTGTTCGTTCTTTGGAATAAAGAAGTATGTACGCATTCCACGCTGCCCCTTGGTCTCCTCTCTTTGACGGCCGTGAAAACTTGACCCTGAGCCCGCCTGCCTTACACCCTCTCTGGATTATTGACCCCTGCCTGCCTTGACCTGTCGATTGCCTGCCCCTGTTGAAAGAATAAACTTTTGTTTCTTCAACACTGTCTGCACCTGGGTCATATTGTCACACCCTGACCTTAGAGAGCCTTTTTATTTCTCTATTTGGTTAGGTCAGGGTGTGATTTGGGTGGGCATTCTAGTTTTCTATTTCTTTGTTGGCCGGGTATGTGTCACGATCGTCGTAATGATGAGACCAAGGCACCGCGTGAGTAGGGTTCCACATAATATTAATAAAGAGACACTCACAAAACAAAACAATAAAGAACAAACGAAACGTGAAGCTACTGGAGTGCACAAAGGCAACTTACTGTAGACAAGATCCCACAACACAAACGAGAAAAATGGCTACCTAAATATGATCCCCAATCAGAGACAACGATAAACAGCTGTCTCTGATTGGGAACCATATCAGGCCAACATAGACATACAAAACCCCTAGACATACCTCACCACTAGACATACAAAAACCCTAGACATACAAAAACCCTAGACATACAAAACTAGCGTACCCACCCTAGTCACACCCACCCTAGTCACACCCAAACAGAGATATCTAAGGTCAGGGCGTGACAGTATGGTTCCCAATCAGAGGCAGCTGTCTATCGTTGTCTCTGATTGGGAATCATACTTAGGCAGCCTGTTTTTCCACCCTAGTTTGTGGGAAGTTGTTTTTGCACAGTAGCTGAGTGCCCTGCAGAACTTTACGTTAGTTTATATTGTTTTGTTGTTTTGTCTGTGTTTCATTATTAAATTATCATGAACACTTTCCACGCTGCGCTTTGCTCTCACTCATTCAATGACGGACGGAACAGAACTTCCCAACACCAAGTGACCAAGCAGCGTGTCCAGGAGTGGAGAACGTCCTGGACCTGGGAGGACGTAATGGCTGGGGACAAGACCCAGTCAGGGAGTCGAGTGAGGAGCTCGACACAAGATTCCGGAGAGAGGTGCTGGCGTTAAGAGCGCTGCAGAGCGGGCGTGCTGAGGAGACACCAGTCCGGTGTCATGCGCACCGGTTTCCCGCATCTGGCCTCCGGTACGCCTCCCCAGTCCGGTGCGTCCTGTGTCTCCTGGGGTGTGTGTCACCGTTCCGGTACAATGTGTGCCGGTTCTTCGCACCATGTCGCCAGTGCGCCTTCACAGCCCAGTGTGTCCTGTGCCAGCGCCCCGCACTTGCCAGGCTAAAGTGAGCATCCAGCCAGGACGCGTTGTGCCAGCTCTATGCTCCAGACCTCCACTGCGCCTCCACGGCCCAGTATATCCTGAACCGGCCATACGTACTGTGTCTCCAGTGCGCCTCCACAGTCCAGTACGTCCTGTGCCTCCTCCCCGCACTCGCCCTGAGGTGCGTGTCATCAGCCCGGTGCCACCGGTACCGGTCCAATGCATCAGGCCTCCAGTGCGCCTCCACAGTCCAGAGCTTCCGGCGACAGTTCCCAGTCCAGAGATTCCAGCGACAGTCCCCAGTCCAGAGCTTCCGGCGACAGTCCCCAGTCCAGAGCTTCCGGCGACAGTCCCCAGTCCAGAGCTTCCGGCAACAGTCCCCAGTCCAGAGCTTCCGGCGACAGTCCCCAGTCCAGAGCTTCCGGCGACAGCCCCCTTCCAGAGCTTCCGGTGACAGTTTCCAGTCCAGAGCTTCCGGCGACAGTTTCCAGTCCAGAGCTTCCGGCGACGTTTCACAGTCCGGAACCTCCAACGACGGTCCACAGTACGGGACCTCCAACGACGATCCACAGTCCGGAACCTCCAACGACGGCCCACAGCCCAGAACCTCCTGAGACGATCCGCAGTCCGGAACCTCCTGAGACGGTCCGCAGTCCGGAACCTCCTGAGACGGTCCGCAGTCCGGAACCTCCTGAGACGGTCCGCAGTCCGGAACCTCCTGAGACGGTCCGCAGTCCGGAGTCCCCTGCGACGGTCCGCAGTCCAGAGTCCCCTGCGACGGTCTGCAGTCCAGAGTCTCCGGCGACGGTCTGCAGTCCAGAGTCTCCGGCGACGATCGGCAGTCCGGAGCCACCGGCGACGATCCGCGGTCCGGAGTCTCCGGCGACGATCCACGGTCCGGTTCCTCCAGCGACGATCTACGGTCCGGTTCCTCCGGCGATGATCTACGGTCCGGTTCCTCCGGCGACGATCTACGGTCCGGAGCCTCCGGCGACGATCCACGGTCCGGTTCCACGGAGGTGGAGGGATCAGCAAGCAGAGCGGGGTCTACGCCCCGAACCGGAGCCGCCACCGAGGCTAGATGCCCACCCGAACCCTCCCTCATAGAGTCAGGTTTTGCGGCCGTAGTCCGCACCTTTGGGGGGGGGGGGGGGGGGGGGGGTACTGTCACGCCCTGACCTTAGAGAGCCTTTTTATTTCTCTATTTGGTTAGGTCAGGGTGTGATTTGGGTGGGCATTCTAGTTTTCTATTTCTTTGTTGGCCGGGTATGGTTCCCAATCAGAGGCAGCTGTCTATCGTTGTCTCTGATGTTTTTCCACCCTAGTTTGTGGGAAGTTGTTTTTGCACAGTAACTGAAAGCCCTGCAGAACTTTACGTTTGTTTATATTGTTTTGTTGTTTTGTCAGTGTTTCATTATTAAATTATCATGAACACTTTCCACGCTGCGCTTTGGTCTCACTCATTCAACGACGGACGTAACACATACCTTGAAACGTGATAAGATGAGAGATGAGAGAACAAGTGAGTGAGCAGGAAAGACAGAACAGAGAAAGAGAGGAGCAAAGGAATGTGGGTACAAAAGGAAGACAGAAAGGTAGAGAAGAAAAAGAGAAAGGGAGAGGGAGGATAGAGGAGAGAAAGAGAGGGAGGGAGAGGATAGAGAAGAAAAAGAGAAAGGGAGAGGGAGGATAGAGGAGAGAAAGAGAGGGAGAGGGAGGATAGAGGAGAGAAAGAGAGGGAGGGAGAGAATAGAGGAGAGAAAGAGAGGGAGGGAGAGGATAGAGGAGAGAAAGAGAGGGAGGGAGAGGATAGAGGAGAGAAAGAGAGGGAGGAGAGGATAGAGGAGAGAAAGAGAGGGAGGGAGAGGATAGAGGAGAGAAAGAGAAAGGGAGAGGGAGGATAGAGAAGAAAAAGAGAAAGGGAGAGGGAGGATAGAGGAGAGAAAGAGAAAGGGAGAGGGAGGATAGAGAAGAAAAAGAGAAAGGGAGAGGGAGGATAGAGGAGAGAAAGAGAGGGAGAGGGAGGATAGAGGAGAGAAAGAGAGGGAGGGAGAGAATAGAGGAGAGAAAGAGAGGGAGGGAGAGGATAGAGGAGAGAAAGAGAAAGGGAGAGGGAGGATAGAGAAGAAAAAGAGAAAGGGAGAGGGAGGATAGAGGAGAGAAAGAGAGGGAGAGGGAGGATAGAGGAGAGAAAGAGAGGGAGGGAGAGAATAGAGGAGAGAAAGAGAGGGAGGGAGAGGATAGAGGAGAGAAAGAGAGGGAGGGAGAGGATAGAGGAGAGAAAGAGAGGGAGGGAGAGGATAGAGGAGAGAAAGAGAAAGGGAGAGGGAGGATAGAGAAGAAAAAGAGAAAGGGAGAGGGAGGATAGAGGAGAGAAAGAGAAAGGGAGAGGGAGGATAGAGAAGAAAAAGAGAAAGGGAGAGGGAGGATAGAGGAGAGAAAGAGAGGGAGAGGGAGGATAGAGGAGAGAAAGAGAGGGAGGGAGAGAATAGAGGAGAGAAAGAGAGGGAGGGAGAGAATAGAGGAGAGAAAGAGAGGGAGGGAGAGGATAGAGGAGAGAAAGAGAGGGAGGGAGAGGATAGAGGAGAGAAAGAGAGGGAGGGAGAGGATAGAGGAGAGAAAGAGAGGGAGGGAGAGGATAGAGGAGAGAAAGAGAGGGAGGGAGAGGATAGAGGAGAGAAAGAGAGGGAGGGAGAGGATAGAGGAGAGAAAGAGAAAGGGAGAGGATAGAGGAGAGAAAGAAAGGTAAGATTAGGGTAGAGTTAGTATACACAGAGTTTCCCTACATCTAAAATAAACAGCCACTAGAAGAAGATAATATATCATGTAGAGTGATCCTCAGAGTTAATAACACAGTTGGGAAAACAGAAATTGGGTGTGAGAGGGAGAGTGACAAAGACGTGTGTGTGTGTGATCGCTTCCAAGAACTGTTTATGAAACAGATTGGGTGCGATAAAGATAGTGACACAGACCCTGAAAAATCCCCTAAAATGACAAATAACCAAAGGCGTAATCAGGCCAGACTTGACCATATATGAGTTAGACAGACAGGCAGTCCGACAGGCAGTCAGTCAGACAGACAGTCAGTCAGATAGGCAGTCCGACAATCAGTCAGACAGGTAGTCCGACAGTCAGTCAGTCAGACAGTCAATCAGACAGTCAGTCAGTCAGTCAGTCAATCAGACAGTCAGTCAGTCAGTCTAGTCATTAAATACAGTTGGTAATTTCCTTTTAAAGTACAGCTCTACCACATCACTGGTGTTACCATGACACACAATCTAACCTAAACACAAAGGATGTGCAGCGACAACACACACACACACAAAAATACACACACACACACACACACACACACACACACACACACACACACACACACACACACACACACACACACACACACACACACACACACACACACACACACACACACACACACACACACACACACACACACACACACACACACGCTTGTACACATACAAGTACACACATGCACACACACGTACACACCATACATATAACCACACCCTGTTTGTCTGGTGGTGACCTGTTTTGACCACTGGACACTTTCTGGCCCAAGCTAAATATAAAGTATGTGGTGAACCCGCAAGAAACGGTCTGGTTAAAAACAACCCTTTCCCCTGCACAGCCTGCTAATTATACAGCCAGCCAGAGACAAGAGGAGAGAGGGAGGAGAGGGAGAGAGAAAGGGTGGAGAGGGAGAGGAGAGGAGAGGGAGGAGAGAGAGGAGAAGAGAGGGAGGAGAGAGAGATGAGAAGAGAGGGAGGAGAGAGAGATGAGAAGAGAGGGAGGAGAGACAGAGGAGAGGGAGAGGAGATGAGAGAGAGGAGAGGGGAGAGAGGAGAGAGAGGAGAAGAGAGGGAGGAGAGAGAGATGAGAAGAGAGGGAGGAGAGACAGAGGAGAGGGAGAGGAGATGAGAGAGAGGAGAGGGGAGAGGGGAGGAGAGAGAGGAGAAGAGAGGGAGGAGAAGAGTGGGAGCAGAGAGAAATGAGAAGAGAGGGAGGAGAGACAGAGGAGAGGGAGAGGAGATGAGAGAGAGGAGAGAGAGGAGAGGGGAGAGAGGAGAAGAGAGGGAGGAGAGAGAGATGAGAAGAGAGGGAGGAGAGGGAGAGGAGAGAGGAGAAGAGAGGGAGGAGAGAGAGGAGAAGAGAGGGAGGAGAGAGAGATGAGAAGAGAGGGAGGAGAGACAGAGGAGAAGGAGAGGAGAGGGGAGAGAGGAGAAGAGAGGGAGGAGAGAGAGGAGAAGAGAGGGAGGAGAGAGAGGAGAAGAGAGGGAGGAGAGAGAGAGGAGAAGAGAGGGAGGAGAGAGAGAGGAGAGGGGAGAAAGGAGAAGAGAGGGAGGAGAGAGGAGAAGAGAGGGAGGAGAGAGAAAGGAGAAGAGAGGGAGGAGAGAGAGAGGAGAGGGGAGAAAGGAGAAGAGAGGGAGGAGAAAGAGAAGAAAGCACAAGAGGATAGATGGAGGAAAGGAGGATGTAGCAGAAGAAAGGAAAAAGAGAGGGAAGGAAAAGTAACATAAGGTGAGGTTGTGCAGAGGAGAGATGACTGAAGATAAACATTCTAGAACACTAGTGGAGCAAGAGAGAAAAACACTTTTAAAAACAGTTTATTGCAAACACGCATAAAGCAGGAATAAACCAGCAAATAAAAGAATAGTGTGAAATACACTAGTAAAAAGAGGTGGGTAAGAGCCCAGCTCTGATGTGGCTGAGAGGCACAACGTGTGTGTGTGTGTGTGTGTGTGTGTGTGTGTGTGTGTGTGTGTGTGTGTGTGTGTGTGTGTGTGTGTGTGTGTGTGTGTGTGTGTGTGTGTGTGTGTGTGTGTGTGTGTGTGTGTGTGTGTGTGTGTGTGTCTGTGTGTCTGTGTGTGTTCTCTGCGATGGCGTATCCGGTGATGTTTCTCTTCTCACACTCCTCCAGAGTGTGTGTGTGTGCGTGACTGTGTGTGCGTGTGTGTGTGTGTTTGTACAGCTGCAGTGGCTGTAGGAGCTAACCAGGCTGTACTACAGTGGCCACACCTGCAGCTCTGCTGACCCAGCAACAGCCAACCCCGTCAGTCTTCCTACCAATGCCAGCTCTGGTATCTTTTCATCTGTATGTGTTTGATTCATACAAGAAGTCCAAGAAACAAAACAGCACAGACAGGCAGACAGGCAGGCAAAGAGACAGACAGGCAGACAATGAGACAGACAGACAGACAAAGAGACAGACATGCAGACAGACAGAGAGACAGGCAGGCAGGCAGATAGACAGACAGACAGGCAGACAGAGAGACAGACCGTTCTATGACCATTTCGACTCATAAACAAGGGTTTAGTATTGCCAGTGTAACAGTATAGCTTCCGTCCCTCTCCTCGCCCCTACCTGGGCTCGAACCAGGAACACATCGACAACAGCCACCCTCGAAGCATCGTTACCCATCGCTCCACAAAAGCTGCGGCCCTTGCAGAGCAAGGGGAACAACTACTCCAAGTATCAGAGTGAGTGACGTCGCCGATTGAAACGCTATTAGCGCGCACCCCGCTAACTAGCTAGCCATTTCACATCGGTTACACCAGCATAATCTCGGGAGTTGATAGGCTTGAAGTCATAAACAGCTCAATGCTTGAAGCATTGCGAAGAGCTGCTGGCAAAACGCACGAAAGTGCTGTTTGAATGAATGCTTACGAGCCTGCTGGTGCCTACCATCGCTCAGTCAGACTGCTCTATCAAATATCAAATCATAGACTTAATTATAACATAATAACACACAGAAATACGGTCTTAGGTCATTAATATGGTCAAATCCGGAAACTATCATTTCGAAAACACAACATTTATTCTTTCAGTGAAATACGGAACCGTTCCGTATTTTATCTAACGGGTGGCATCCATAAGTCTAAATATTCCTGTTACATTGCACAACCTTCAATGTTGTCATAATTACGTAAAATTCTGGCAAATTAGTTCGCAACGAGCCAGGCGGCCCAAACTGTTGCATATACCCTGACTCTGCGTGCAATGAACGCAAGAGAAGTGACACAATTTCACCTGGTTAATATTGCCTGCTAACATGAATTTAAGTTTAGCTAAATATGCAGGTTTAAAAATATATACTTCTGTGTATTGATTTTAAGAAAGGCATTGATGTTTATGGTTAGGTACAGTCGTGCAACGATTGTGCTTTTTTCGCAAATGCGCTTTTGTTAAATCATCCCCCGTTTGGCGAAGTTGGCTGTCTTTGTTAGGAAGAAATAGTCTTCACACAGTTCGCAACCAGTCAGGCGGCCCAAACTGCTGCATATACCCTGACTCTGTTGCAAGAGAAGTGACACAATTTCCCTAGTTAAAAGAAATTCATGTTAGCAGGCAAAATTAACTAAATATGCAGGTTTAAAAATATATACTTGTGTATTGATTTTAAGAAAGGCATTGATGTTTATGGTTAGGTACACGTTGGAGCAACGACAGTCCTTTTTTGCGAATACGCACTGCATCGATTATATGCAACGCAGGACACGCTAGATAAACTAGTAATATCATCAACCATGTGTAGTTAACTAGTGATTATGATTGATTGATTGATTGTTTTTTATAAGATACGTTTAATGCTAGCTAGCAACTTACCTTGGCTTCTTACTGCATTCGCGTAACAGGCAGGCTCCTCGTGGAGTGCAATGTAAGGCAGGTGGTTAGAGCGTTGGACTAGTTAACCGTAAGGTTGCAAGATTGAATCCCCGAGCTGACAAGGTAAAAATCAGTCATTCTGCCCCTGAACAAGGCAGTTAACCCACAGTTCCTAGGCCGTCATTGAATATAAGAATGTGTTCTTAACTGACTTGCCTAGTTAAATAAAGGTGTAAAAATGTTAAATTAAAATTAAAATTAAAATTGGCCAAATCGGTGTCCAAAAATACGGATTTCTGATTGTTATGAAAACTTGAAATCGGCCCTAATTAATCGGCCATTCCGATTAATCGGTCGACCTCTAGTTAATACCAATGTCCCCTCTAAACTGCGTGCAGTGCGCATGCACAGCTCCCCCTGGACTGCCGTGCAGAATAAATATCAGCACACGCAGAGAAGCATGAGATTGAACTTCAATCAACTTTCTAGAGTTTTCCGTTAGTTAACACTATCAACGTTTCCCTTTACTGTGGAAATTGTGATCGAATCAACGCAATATTAGCCTGTTTCAATACAACATACCAAAACAAAACCAACTTTGCAAGAGATGTTGTTGTATTCAGAATGCATCGGAGTAGGATTCTATTGCATTAACAGGCACGACTCAGGCCCATACTCTACACAGACCGGTGCGCTATAACCAATCAGAGCTGCAGTAGGCCTATATGCAAATAGACCATTGCCATATATGGGTCTGTGCCATTCACTTTGAACTGGACTGTTTGTACAGCATGAGCAGTCGTCAGTAGATGTTCTTGTTTTGAGATCAAAGTGAGAGCTACACGTAGCAACGTGTGCACATTTTTACATTTGTTCATATCCTTCGCTAGTTAGGGAGTTATTAGCCCAGTTATATAGAATCTGTAGTCAGCAATAGGGGAGTGGTTGCTTCCTACAAGAGCACAAAACGTGTGCATTTCTAGACATCTTTGAAAATCTGTGTTGTATTTTTAAATAGGCTTGAATAAGCTAAGTAGCCAATAGGCAGAGGGTAGCATAATTTGTCTGATTCTCTGTAATAATGGTATGTGAATAATGATGAATTTATTTTGTAAAGTGGTTTCTTGCATCAAACAACACCACAACATTTTCAGGCACCTCCTTGTCTGAAGGACAAGTGGATAAACAGGCTAATGTCAAGCTCTGCATGTTTTTTCAAAAGTCTCATAGAATGTAGGCCTTCCTTGAGCACAACACATTGGCTGCTACTGTATCCTGAATGATAGAACAGCTATTTCCATGTTAAAATGTTATGGGATGAATTTTCTCCATTGTTGATGGTATGCCACTCTAGTAGGCCTACATTAAGATCAAATAGCCACAGTAGCCTACTTGACCACTGTTAAAACAAACTTAAAACGGGTACAGCCTCAGTGTTCACAGTAAACGCATGCCAGAAGTTGCACAGAATTTTCCTGTTCAACTTTCCGCTCAGTTGACCTGAAATTTGCTCAGTGTTGAAAAACATTGGAGGGAACATTGGTTAATAGTATTAGTAAAAGAAAGCTGTCTGTTTTACGTAGCGGTGCTGTGGATGAAAGGTAATGACAGTCTACAAGGGTGGTGCCTGTATTTCCAGTCACTGCTTTTAAACTGCTTTTAAACTGCCCTTCTCACATCCTGACCATTTACCTTTAAATGTGCTGGAAAACAGAAACTCTCCTCCAATTACCTGCCTTGCTTATGTGTGTGTGTGTGTGTGTGTGTGTGTGTGTGTGTGTGTGTGTGTGTGTGTGTGTGTGTGTGTGTGTGTGTGTGTGTGTGTGTGTGTGTGTGTGTGAGTGAGTGAGTGAGTGAGTGAGTGAGTGAGTGAGTGAGTGAGTGAGTGAGTGAGTGAGTGAGTGAGTGAGTGAGTGAGTGATGGGGTGAGTGAGTGAGTGAGTGAGTGAGAGAGTGAGTGAGTGAGTGAGTGAGTGAGTGAGTGAGTGAGTGAGTGAGTGAGTGAGTGAGTGAGTGAGAATGAAAGCCGTGGCGTGTAGAGTACGGGTGTGTGTGAGTGAGAATGAAAGCCGTGGCGTGTAGAGTACGGGTGTGTGTGAGTGAGAATGAAAGCCGTGGCGTGTAGAGTACGGGTGTGTGTGAGTGAGAATGAAAGCCGTGGCGTGTAGAGTACGGGTGTGTGTGAGTGAGAATGAAAGCCGTGGCGTGTAGAGTACGGGTGTGTGTGAGTGAGAATGAAAGCCGTGGCGTGTAGAGTACGGGTGTGTGTGAGTGAGAATGAAACCCGTGGCGTGTAGAGTACGGGTGTGTGTGAGTGAGAATGAAAGCCGTGGCATGTAGAGTACGGGTGTGTGTGAGTGAGAATGAAAGCCGTGGCGTGTAGAGTACGGGTGTGGTACACTATATGTATATAAGTTTAATAAAGGAGGAATGTAATTTTCAAAGGATAACTTTTATGGTGTGAGATATCAGGTGTCCATATTAGACAGCTGTTTGTTATGTTTTGACCTCTGACCCCTCTATACCCCTCAGCCTCAGCTGGATTCCATGTTCCACAGAGAAGAAAAGAATAAGGAAATATTTGACATTGTTAAAGGGCAGAGTGAGTTATGATTGAGACATTGACCAGCCAATGAGAATGGCTTATGAATGATTGACAGACGTACCAGCCCATGTGGATGGCGTATGCTGTGCGTGTCTCCCGCCCCTCCTGTCGGCTGATGTTCTTAGCTGCTTCAACCACCTCCTGTGTTGTCTGGTAGTCTCTCAGTGACCACTCATGGACCGCAACCTCACCGTACTGCAAAACCCCCACCTGAACACAACCATACACGGTCATGGTAGAAACAAAACCACACACACAATGGTGTCTGGCTGTCTTTCCAATGTAGTTGAGCAAACAGTGGGATATCCACAGATAGAGCATGACCCCATGTTCCCCCTGTCCTCTACTTGTCCCCATCTCCCTCTCCAATCCTCAACCAAAACCTCTACCCCACTGCTACTTCTTCTCCCCTCATGTTTCCTCTCCCCTCATGTTTCCTCTCCCCTCTCCCCTCATGTTTCCTCTCCCCTCATGTTTCCTCTCCCCTCATGTTTCCTCTCCCCTCATGTTTCCTCTCCCCTCATGTTTCCTCTCCCCTCTCCCCTCTTCCCTCATGTTTCCTCTTCCCTCATGTTTCCTCTCCCCTCTCCCCTCATGTTTCCTCTCCCCTCATGTTTCCTCTCCCCTCATGTTTCCTCTCCCCTCATGTTTCCTCTCCCCTCTCCCCTCATGTTTCCTCTCCCCTCATGTTTCCTCTTCCCTCATGTTCCCTCTCCCCTCATGTTTCCTCTCCCCTCTCCCCTCATGTTTCCTCTCCCCTCATGTTTCCTCTCCCCTCATGTTTCCTCTCCCCTCTCCCCTCATGTTCCCTCTCCCCTCATGTTTCCTCTCCCCTCATGTTTCCTCTCCCCTCATGTTTCCTCAACCCTCATGTTTCCTCTCCCCTCTCCCCTCATGTTTCCTCTCCCCTCATGTTTCCTCTCCCCTCATGTTTCCTCTCATGTTTCCTCTCCCCTCATGTTTCCTCTCTCCTCATGTTTCCTCTCCCCTCATGTTTCTTCTCCCCTCATGTTTCCTCTCCCCTCTCCCCTCATGTTTCCTCACCCCTCTCCCCTCATGTTGCTTCTCCCCTCTCCCCTCATGTTTCCTCTCCCCTCTCCCCTCATGTTCCCTCTCCCCTCATGTTTCCTCTCCCCTCATGTTTCTTCTCCCCTCATGTTTCCTCTCCCCTCATGTTTCCTCTCCCCTCATGTTTAGGCCAGCTCTAGTGCCATTGCATAAGTCCATCCATTCATTCTCATCAGATTACCACACTGTGTTGTGTTTCAGTGTATAGGACTGGCTTGTCAAGTTGACTGAGACTCAACCAGCAGAATCCAGAGGATTTCATCACAGAAATGTACAGACGCAAACACAAGCACATACACACACACACGCACACAGCCTTACCTGCATCTGTTCTGGGCTGATATGGAACTTGCTGAGGATGTTACTGAGGAAGTTCTGGACTTCATACCAGGGATAGATACTATTGGAGCCATCCAGAACGATCACTATGTCCATGTATGTTGCACATCCTGGACAGAGAACACACATTATTGGATCCATAAGGGAACGCTGAGAGTACTAAGGACCCACATAACCCCATGTGTGTGTGTGTGTGTGTGTGTGTGTGTGTGTGTGTGTGTGTGTGTGTGTGTGTGTGTGTGTGTGTGTGTGTGTGTGTGTGTGTGTGTGTGTGTGTGTGTGTGTGTGTGTGTGTGCAGTTACTCTGTGCTGTAGGGGCGATGGTCTCTCTAGGTTCCAGGTCGTCGCTGACAGAAGCACAGATCCCCGTACTGAAGACTGACGTACCACACTCCTGAGACCACAGGGGCGCACACGCCTGGAACACACACACACACACACACACACACACACACACACACACACACACACACACACACACACACACACACACACACACACACACACACACACACACACACACACACACACACACACACACACACACACACGTGATTATTATTACTGCTTTAAGTGAACCTGTAAAGGTAACATAACGTACACAACTGTCATATCATCCTAGCTAGCACTGATTTATTGGTGAGCGTGAGAGGCACAAGGCAAGGACAGAGTTGACTTCCCCACTGGGCTGTTGGTCAGGTCTGCTACTGAACACACCAATAAACACCAGCAGGCTGAGTGGAGGAGAGGCAGACCCAGATAGAGAAAGAGGGTTGGAGACTGAGAGAGAGAGAGAGAGAAGGGGGGGGGGTTACCGTACGACAGACCACGTATTCACCCTGCACACCCTAATTGTCAAACAAACAAAGGCAAAGTCTTCTCATGCTTTGTTGATTTCAAAAAAGCTTTTGACTCAATTTGGCATGAGGGTCTGCTATACAAATTCATGAAATGCTGTTTTGGGGGAAAAACATACAACATTATAAAATCCATGTACACAAACAATAAGCGTGCTGTTAAAATTGGCGAAAACACACACATTTCTTTCCACAGGGCCGTGGGGTGAGACAGGGATGCAGCTTGAGCCCCAGCCTCTTCAACATACACTACCATTCAAAAGTTTGGGGTCACTTAGAAATGTCATTGTTTTTGAAAGAAAAGCAATTTTTTTGTCCATTAAAATATCATCAAATTGATCCGAAATACAGTGTAGACATTGTTAATGTTGTAAATGACTTTTGTAGCTGTAAATGGCAGATTTTTTATGGAATATCTACATAGGCGTACAGAGGCCCATTATCAGCAACCATCACTCCTGTGTTCCAATGGCACGTTGTGTTAGCTAATCCTAGTTTATCATTTGAAAAGGATAATTGATCATTAGAAAACCCTTTTGCGATTATGTTAGAACAGCTGAAAACTGTTGTTCTGATTAAAGAAGCAATAAAACTGGCCTTCTTTAGACTGGTTGAGTATCTGAAGCATCAGCATTTGTGGGTTCGATTACAGGCTCAAAATGGCCAGAAACAAAGACTTGTCTTCTGAAACTCATCAGTCTATTCTTGTTCTGAGAAATGAAGACTATTCCATGTGATAAATTGCCAAGAAACTGAAGATCTCGTACAACGCTGTGTACTACTCCCTTCACAGAACAGCGCAAACTGGCTCTAACCAGAATAGAAAGAGGAGTGGGAGGCCCCGGTGCACAACTGAGCAAGAGGACAAGTACATTAGAGTGTCTAATTTGAGAAACAGATGCTGCACAAGACCTCAACTGGCAGCTTCCTTAAATAGTACCCTCAAAACACCAGTCTCAACGTCAACAGTGAAGAGGCGACTCCGGGATGCTGACCTTCTAGGAAAGATTACGCCGATACCCAATTACTCTCAAAATCAAGAAATGAGCCGTTAAATTCTACAACCACCTAAAAGGAAGTGATTCCCAACCTACAGAGAGATGAACCTGGAGAAGAGTCCCCTAAGCAAGCTAGTCCTGGGGCTCTGTTCACATACACAAACAGACCCTACAGAGCCCCAGGACAGCAACACAATTAGACCAAACCAAATCATGAGAAAACAAAAAGATAATTACTTGATACATTGGAAAGAATCAACAAAAAAACAGAGCAAACTAGAATGATATTTGGTCCTAAACAGAGAGTACACAGTGGCAGAATAACTGACCACTGTGACTGACCCAAACTTAAGGAAAGCTTTGACTATGTACAGACTCAGTGAACATAGCCTTGCTATTGAGAAAGGCCACCGTAGGCAGACCTGGCTCTCAAGAGAAGACAGGCTATGTGCACACTGCCCACCAAATTAAGTGGAAACTGAGCTGCACTTCCAAACCTCATGCCAAATGTATGACCATAGAGAGACATATTTCCTTCAGATTACACAGACCCACAAAGAATTTGAAAACAACTCCAATTTTGATAAACTTCCATATCTACTGGGTGAAATACCACCGTGTGCCATCACAGCAGAAAGATGTGTGACCTGTTGCCACAAGAAAAGGGCAACCAGTGAAGAACAAACACCATCGTAAATACAAACCATATTTAAGTTGATTTATTTTCCCTTGTGTACTTTAACTATTTACATATCGCTACAACACGGTATATAGCCATTGGAACTTTTGTGAGTGTAATTTTTTATTGTTTATATCACTTTTGTTTATTATACACTGCTCAAAAAAATAAAGGGAACACTTAAACAACACAATGTAACTCCAAGTCAATCACACTTCTGTGAAATCAAACTGTCCACTTAGGAAGCAACACTGATTGACAATAAATTTCACATGCTGTTGTGCAAATGGAATAGACAACAGGTGGAAATTATAGGCAATTAGCAAGACACCCCCAATAAAGGAGTGGTTCTGCAGGTGGTGACCACAGACCACTTCTCAGTTCCTATGCTTCCTGGCTGATGTTTTGGTCACTTTTGAATGCTGGCGGTGCTTTCACTCTAGTGGTAGCATGAGACGGAGTCTACAACCCACACAAGTGGCTCAGGTAGTGCAGCTCATCCAGGATGGCACATCAATGCGAGCTGTGGCAAGAAGGTTTGCTGTGTCTGTCAGCGTAGTGTCCAGAGCATGGAGGCGCTACCAGGAGACAGGCCAGTACATCAGGAGACGTGGAGGAGGCCGTAGGAGGGCAACAACCCAGCAGCAGGACCGCTACCTCCGCCTTTGTGCAAGGAGGAGCAGGAGGAGCACTGCCAGAGCCCTGCAAAATGACCTCCAGCAGGCCACAAATGTGCATGTGTCTGCTCAAACGGTCAGAAACAGACTCCATGAGGGTGGTATGAGGGCCCGACGTCCACAGGTGGGGGTTGTGCTTACAGCCCAACACCGTGCAGGACGTTTGGCATTTGCCAGAGAACACCAAGATTGGCAAATTCGCCACTGGCGCCCTGTGCTCTTCACAGATGAAAGCAGGTTCACACTGAGCACATGTGACAGACGTGACAGAGTCTGGAGACGCCGTGGAGAACGTTCTGCTGCCTGCAACATCCTCCAGCATGACCGGTTTGGCGGTGGGTCAGTCATGGTGTGGGGTGGCATTTCTTTGGGGGGCCGCACAGCCCTCCATGTGCTCGCCAGAGGTAGCCTGACTGCCATTAGGTACCGAGATGAGATCCTCAGACCCCTTGTGAGACCATATGCTGGTGCGGTTGGCCCTGGGTTCCTCCCAATGCAAGACAATGCTAGACCTCATGTGCCTGGAGTGTGTCAGCAGTTCCTGCAAGAGGAAGGCATTGATGCTATGGACTGGCCCGCCCGTTCCCCAGACCTGAATCCAATTGAGCACATCTGGGACATCATGTCTCGCTCCATCCACCAACGCCACGTTGTACCACAGACTGTCCAGGAGTTGGCGGATGCTTTAGTCCAGGTCTGGGAGGAGATCCCTCAGGAGACCATCCGCCACCTCATCAAGAGCATGCCCAGGCGTTGTAGGGAGGTCATACAGGCACGTGGAGGCCACACACACTACTGAGCCTCATTTTGACTTGTTTTAAGGACATTACATCAAAGTTGGATCAGCCTGTAATGTGGTTTTCCACTTTAATTTTGAGTGTGACTCCAAATCCAGACCTCCATGGGTTGATAAATTTGATTTCCATTGATAATTTTTGTGTGATTTTGTTGTCAGCACATTCAACTATGTAAAGAAAAAAGTATTTAATAAGAATATTTCATTCATTCAGATCTATGATGTGTTATTTTAGTGTTCCCTTTATTTTTTTGAGCAGTGTATATTTCACTTGCTTTGGCAATGTAAACATATGTTTCCCATGCCAATAAAGCTCTTTGAAATGAAATTTAATTGAGGGGGTGGCTGAGACAAAAGGGGGGGGGGGACTGAGAGAGAGAGGGGGGACTGAGAAAGAGAGAGAAAGAGAGAGAGAGAGAGAGGGGGAACTGAGAGCGAGAGAGATAGAGAAAGAGAAAGGGAGAACTGAGAGAGAGCGCGATAGAGAGAAAAAGAAAGAGAGAGAGAAAGACAGAGAACCAGAGAGAGAGAGAGAAGGGGGACTGAGAGAGAGAAATAGAGAGAGAGATGTGGGGAGAGGGAGAGCGAGAGAGTGAAAGAGAGATGAGGAGAAGAATTGGGTATAAGCGAGGGGGGGTATGTCATGGAAAAGTATATAATTGTGGTTTGAGAACAGATCAAATGAAAGAGAGGGAGAAGAGAGAGAGAGAGCACGAGGGTTGGGGTGAAGAAGTTGTTGACATGTTGGCAGTTTTCATGAGTTTTCATGAGTATTTTAGCAGAGCTGGAACGCAGCAGACCAATAAAGCCATTTAATCCCAATTGTAGTGAATGAGGTGAGGCAGAACAGTCACATAACAATATTGATGTCTTCAAAGCATACTATTTATTTGGCTTTAAAACCAAAGAGAGAGGAAGGGAAAGGAGGAGTGTGGGGAGAGAGGAGAGCTAGGATAAAAGGAACAACATTCATACACACTAGGAGACAAAAGAAAAATGAAAAGAGTGACGGAGGGAGGGAGGAAAGAGAAAACATGGCCCTGTCATTACCAAAGGCCCCAGCACAGCTACAGTACAGGCACAGAGACAGAGAGAGACAGAGGGAGGGATGGCGAGAGAGGGATGAGAGAAAGCTGCTATGGCTTTTGGTAGGCCTGTCATTACAAAGGGCCGGAGCTCCATTCCGATCCTGTTTTAGACCCTACCACAGGGGTTAAAATACACACACACACAAAAACAGGGTGAGCTGGCCCTGGCATTAGTGAACTGTGTTTGACTCTGCACCTAGAGTAGCTGCAAACTGCTGGCAGACACACACACACACACACACAGGAGTGGCTGCTTGCTGGCACAGCCACCCAGTAATTCCTCTGTAACCATAGAGATCTGGAGATACCTGGATCAGAAGACTCTGCTAGGACAACGTGGCCCAGAGAGTGTGTGTGTGTGTGTGTGTGTGTGTGTGTGTGTGTGTGTGTGTGTGTGTGTGTGTGTGTGTGTGTGTGTGTGTGTGTGTGTGTGTGTGTGTGTGTGTGTGTGTGTGTGTGTGTGTGTGTGTGTGTGTGCTTGAATGTATGGTAAGAAAAGCTGCCCTATAATGAGGGGGGATTCTGAACACACACAGACATGGCATCTAATGTTAATTCCTTCTAAACATGGC